>NC_067222.1:48966972-48984472 GCF_019924925.1 Ctenopharyngodon idella | reverse complement strand
AACGACAAGAGGAAGAAGGACTACAACAAAAAGAAATGGAATCAGCAGCAACCAACAGAGATGAAGGAGAAAGAGAAAAAGACAACATTATTAATAACGAACAAACAAAGGAGCAGGACACTCAATGGACAGAAATGGAGATATCGGACAGTTTTAATACTTTTATGGAGGACATGGAGAGAGATGGACATGAGAGGATGGATCAAAATAAAGAAACTGACAGTGAAGAAGAAGTAAAGAGGGACAGCATGGACAAAGACAGAGGGGGGAGAGGACAAATAAGAAGAAGATCACTGAAGGTAAAACCAAATTTGGAAGGTGCAAGAAAAAAAATAATGACAAAAACTAATAGATATGATGTGTTAATGGGTCTGGAGGGAGAAAATGGTGAATAATGGTTTTTAAGTATTTATTTCTCTTTCTTTTAATGGTTTTAAGTTGTGTTACTTTTAATGCAAGGGGGCTGTTGGACATTGGAAAATTTGAAAAAGTAAAAGAAAAATGCAAAAGGGAAGATATTATTGCACTACAGGAAACAAACTGGAGAGAAAATGTGATGATTGATTATAAAAAGAGATGGGATGGAGGTATTTTATATAATAATGGAGATGGGAGGTTTGGGAGAGGTGTGGCTTTTTTAATGAAGGATGATGTTTTTAAAGTGAGTAAAATTGTGTATAAGGACAGGATGGGGAAGTGTATGGCAGTTGAGACAAAATATGAAGGAAGAGACTTGATTTTAGTAAATGTACATGCACCAGTGGAGGAGAAGGAAAAGAAAGAGTTTTTTAATGTTTTAAGAAATATTGTAAAGAAGTATAAAGAAACTATAATGATGGGGGATTTTAACACAGTTTTTAGCAAGCAAGATATGGCTGAAGGAATGGTTTTTAAAACGGATACGGGAAGAAAAGAATTGAAAGCATTAATGGAAGAAAATAATCTGATAGATGTGTGGAGAGAGAGGAATGAACAGAAAAAAGAATTTTCAAGGAGACAAATAGTGGGGCAGTTTGTATGCCAAACTAGAATTGACTTTGTTTTATGTAGTAGAAATGTGGAGAATTTTATAGAAAAGATTAAGTATGAGGAAACAAGTTTTAGTGATCACAAGTTTTTATTTTTTATAGTGGATTGGAGTAAAATGCAAAGAGGGCCGGGAGTATGGATTTTAAATACGCAGATTTTAAAGAATGAAGATTATGTTGCAAAAGTTAAAGAAATTATAGAAAAAGAAAAGGAAAATTTAATGTATGGAGAGGATAAGAGAATATGGTGGGAGAATGTTAAGTTTTTAATTAAAAAATTCTCGATCGGATATTGTAGCTTAATACAGAAATGTAAAAGATACAAAGAAAGAGAAATAAAAGAAAGTTTGGAAATTGAATTGAATAAAGAAAATAAAGACATACAAAAGATAAAGGAAATGGAGGGAAAACTGAAAGAAATAGAAGAAAAAGAATATGAGGGGGCGAGGCTAAGAAGTAAAGCAAAATATGTGGTGGAGGGAGAAAAATGTACAAAGTTCTTTTTTGATTTGGAAAAAAAGAAAGGGAAAGCTGAAACGATAAAAGAAATAAGAGGAAAAAATGGGGAAATTGTAGAAGGGATTGAAAAGATTTTAGAAGAAATAAAGTATTTTTATGAGGATTTATTTAGTGCAAGAGGTGTGGAAGAGGAGGAAAAAAAGAAATTGTTGAATCAGATAAAAGCAAAAGTAAGCGAGGAAGATAAAAAAGAATGTGACCAAGAAATCAGAGAAGAAGAGATTGAAAGAGCAATAAATCAACTGAATAAAAAGAAAAGTCCAGGTATAGATGGTTTGGGAACTGAATTTTATATATGTTTTAAAGAAGTTTTAATAAAGATTTTAAAGGAGGTTTTTAAAGACACTTTTGAAAAAGAAGAAATTAATGAAAGAACAAGGATGGGGTTAATGAAACTGATATATAAAAGGAAAGGAGAAAAAGTAGATTTAAAAAACTATAGACCGATCACGATGTTGAACACAGACCTTAAGATTTTAGCGAAGGTTTTAGCAAACAGACTAAAAGAAGTAATGCCAAGTATAATTAAAACAAACCAAGCATATGGAGTCAAAGGAAGGGATATAGCCGACATAACGATAAGTATAAGAGACACAATTTGGTACATGAAAGAAAAAAATGAAGAAGGATATGTAATTAGTCTGGATTTCGAAAAAGCTTTTGATAGGGTTGAGCATGGGTATTTATTTGAGGTTTTAAGGAGTTTTGGTTTTGGTGAGAATTTTATTAAATGGATTGAGATTTTATATAAGGGTGCACTAACAAAAATAAAATGTAATGGGTTTTTAACAGATTGTTTTAAAATAACACGCTCGATAAGACAGGGTTGTCCGCTTTCTGCGTTACTATATTCACTTGTATCAGAACCGTTAGGATTGGCAATTAGACAAAAAGAAGGAATAATAGGGATTGAAATTGAAGAAAATAAGGCTGAGGGGAAAGTTTTTCAATACGCTGATGATACGACGATAATTGTAAAGGGGAAAGGGAGTGTTAAAGAAGTAATGAATGTTGTAAAAGAGTTTTGTAGAGGGTCTGGAAGTAAAGTAAATGAGGATAAAACAGTGTATATGAAATTTGGTAAAGCTATGGTTTTAACGGATTGTTTTAATTTCAAGGAAGTGGAAGAAATGAGGATTTTAGGAGTTTTAATGGGGAAGAATGAGAAGAAAGTAAGAGATGAAATGTGGGAACAACTAGTAACGGATATAGAGAGGAGGTTAAATTTTTGGAAATTAAGAACTTTAAACTTGAAGGGAAAGGTTTTAATATTGAATGTTTTAATGGTTTCTAAACTTTGGTATGTTTTATATGTATCTGAAATGCCTTTATGGACAGAACAGAGGTTGAAGAAATGTTTTCTTGACTTTTTATGGGAGGGGAAACCAGCGAGGATTGCACATAACACAATTTTAGGGGCGGTGGAAAAGGGGGGCTTAGGATTAATGGATGTGGAGCAACGAAAAAATGCTATGAGAGTGAAAATTGTTAAGAAGTACCTAAATGAAGAGAACAAAACTGAGTGGAAGAAAACAATGAAATACTTTTTAAATAAATGTGGTGATTTTAACATGGGGGATGGGATTTTATGGATGAAAACAAAAATTTGGATGACGGAAGGATTACCTGCCTTTTATAGAGAAGTTTTTAGTGCTTGGGGAAAGATTTTAACGAGAATCGAGTATGATCCGCATGGGAGAGAAAACATTTTAAATCAACCTCTGTTCTTAAATAACAATATTTTAAAGCAAGGGAAAGAAATATTTTTTAAGAAATGGATGGAAGTGGGGATAACGAGAGTGAGAGATGTTTTGTATGAGTTTAAAGAGGGGTTTTTACCAATACAATATGTTGTGGATGCAATGGAAGTAGCGAAAGAAGAATACAGCAAGCAAGAAATAACAAACAAATATGAAATCATTAAAAACGCAATACCAAAAGAGTGGATTAAAAGAATAGAGTGTATGGAGGAAGAGCAAAAAGAGAAGAATATTTATGTGAAACTGGGGGAAAAATTGTGTGATTTTAAAGAATGTACTGTAAAAATGTTTTATTGTGTTTTTAGAGATGGTGTTTTTAAAGAGCCAATTGTAAATAAGTACTGGGGAGAAAAGTTCAAAGATTTAAAAGAAGAGTGTATATGGAGAAATATGAGGGGAAAATGTGTGGAGACAAAGTTGGAATGTTTGGAGTATTTTATAAGGCATAAAGTGGTTTTTACTGAGTCTATTTTAAATAAAATTGGGATGGAACAAAATGCAATGTGTAAAGTGTGCCAAGAAAAGGAAGAATGGATTTTACATATGTTTTTATATTGTAAAGAATTGGAGGAGTTTTTAAAGAAATGTAAATGTGTGGTTAAAGACTTGACTGTGGAGTGGGATGAAAATGTAATGGAATGGAACAGAGTGGTTATGTTTGGTTGGGAAAAGAAGTGTCAAAACAAAAAATTCATAAATCTGTGGTGTATGTTGATGAAAAGTGCAATATGGGAGAGAAGAATTGTGGCGAAAAAAGAAAAAATTGTATTGGATGTTTGGACTGTGTTTAAAAGAAAAACAGAAGTGTATATGGAAAGGCTTTATGTGTATTTTAAATGTGAAAATATGTTGGATGCTTTTTATCATGTTTTTACTCCACAAGTTTTTTGTGTTTTAAAAGAACTGATGTGGAAGCTGCCGGGGAGTGAAGGAGAATTTTTAAATGTATAATGTATGATATGTGATGTAAAGTAGATATGTGATGTAAAGGTGATTGTGTAAGAAAAACTGTAATTTTTATTGTACTACTTATTTTATTGTGTTTTATTGGCTGAAATTTCCTAATAAAAAAAAAAAAAAAAAAAAAGCACGCCCGATCTCGTCTGATCTCGGAAGCTAAGCAGGGTCGGGCCTGGTTAGTACTTGGATGGGAGACCGCCTGGGAATACCAGGTGCTGTAAGCTTTTTGTGTTTTCAAAAAAAAAAAAAAAAAAAGAAGGGTCTCTAAATATCTTAAATAGCCCACTCTTGGCTTCTGATTTCGCTTACGGCCATACCACTCTGAGCACGCCCGATCTCGTCTGATCTCGGAAGCTAAGCAGGGTCGGGCCTGGTTAGTACTTGGATGGGAGACCGCCTGGGAATACCAGGTGCTGTAAGCTTTTTGTGTTTTCAAAAAAAAAAAAAAAAAGAAGGGTCTCTAAATATCTTAAATAGCCCACTCTTGGCTGCTGATTTCGCTTACGGCCATACCACTCTGAGCACGCCCGATCTCGTCTGATCTCGGAAGCTAAGCAGGGTCGGGCCTGGTTAGTACTTGGATGGGAGACCGCCTGGGAATACCAGGTGCTGTAAGCTTTTTGCTTTACTTCACTATTGTTCTGACATTTTAAATAGCCCACTCTTGGCTGCTGATTTCGCTTACGGCCATACCACTCTGAGCACGCCCGATCTCGTCTGATCTCGGAAGCTAAGCAGGGTCGGGCCTGGTTAGTACTTGGATGGGAGACCGCCTGGGAATACCAGGTGCTGTAAGCTTTTTGCTTTACTTCACTATTGTTCTGACATTTTAAATAGCCCACTCTTGGCTGCAGATTTCGCTTACGGCCATACCACTCTGAGCACGCCCGATCTCGTCTGATCTCGGAAGCTAAGCAGGGTCGGGCCTGGTTAGTACTTGGATGGGAGACCGCCTGGGAATACCAGGTGCTGTAAGCTTTTTGTGTTTTCAAAAAAAAAAAAAAAAAAGAAGGGTCTCTAAATATCTTAAATAGCCCACTCTTGGCTGCTGATTTCGCTTACGGCCATACCACTCTGAGCACGCCCGATCTCGTCTGATCTCGGAAGCTAAGCAGGGTCGGGCCTGGTTAGTACTTGGATGGGAGACCGCCTGGGAATACCAGGTGCTGTAAGCTTTTTGTGTTTTCAAAAAAAAAAAAAAAAAGAAGGGTCTCTAAATATCTTAAATAGCCCACTCTTGGCTGCTGATTTCGCTTACGGCCATACCACTCTGAGCACGCCCGATCTCGTCTGATCTCGGAAGCTAAGCAGGGTCGGGCCTGGTTAGTACTTGGATGGGAGACCGCCTGGGAATACCAGGTGCTGTAAGCTTTTTGTGTTTTAAAAAAAAAAAAAAAAAAAAAGAGTCTCTGAATATCTTAAATAGCCCACTCTTGGCTGCAGATTTCGCTTACGGCCATACCACTCTGAGCACGCCCGATCTCGTCTGATCTCGGAAGCTAAGCAGGGTCGGGCCTGGTTAGTACTTGGATGGGAGACCGCCTGGGAATACCAGGTGCTGTAAGCTTTTTGCTTTACTTCACTATTGTTCTGACATTTTAAATAGCCCACTCTTGGTTACAGATTTCGCTTACGGCCATACCACTCTGAGCACGCCCGATCTCGTCTGATCTCGGAAGCTAAGCAGGGTCGGGCCTGGTTAGTACTTGGATGGGAGACCGCCTGGGAATACCAGGTGCTGTAAGCTTTTTGCTTTACTTCACTATTGTTCTGACATTTTAAATAGCCCACTCTTGGCTGCTGATTTCGCTTACGGCCATACCACTCTGAGCACGCCCGATCTCGTCTGATCTCGGAAGCTAAGCAGGGTCGGGCCTGGTTAGTACTTGGATGGGAGACCGCCTGGGAATACCAGGTGCTGTAAGCTTTTTGCTTTACTTCACTATTGTTCTGACATTTTAAATAGCCCACTCTTGGTTGCAGATTTCGCTTACGGCCATACCACTCTGAGCACGCCCGATCTCGTCTGATCTCGGAAGCTAAGCAGGGTCGGGCCTGGTTAGTACTTGGATGGGAGACCGCCTGGGAATACCAGGTGCTGTAAGCTTTTTGTGTTTTCAAAAAAAAAAAATAAAAAGAAGGTTCTCTAAATATCTTAAATAGCCCACTCTTGGCTGCTGATTTCGCTTACGGCCATACCACTCTGAGCACGCCCGATCTCGTCTGATCTCGGAAGCTAAGCAGGGTCGGGCCTGGTTAGTACTTGGATGGGAGACCGCCTGGGAATACCAGGTGCTGTAAGCTTTTTGCTTTACTTCACTATTGTTCTGACATTTTAAATAGCCCACTCTTGGCTGCTGATTTCGCTTACGGCCATACCACTCTGAGCACGCCCGATCTCGTCTGATCTCGGAAGCTAAGCAGGGTCGGGCCTGGTTAGTACTTGGATGGGAGACCGCCTGGGAATACCAGGTGCTGTAAGCTTTTTGCTTTACTTCACTATTGTTCTGACATTTTAAATAGCCCACTCTTGGTTGCAGATTTCGCTTACGGCCATACCACTCTGAGGGCGCTATTGAGCTTCACGTAGTGTGTTTTGGCTGCAGTTAGGAGAGGAAGGCTCTCCTCCATTTTGTTTTTCTTTTCTTGTGTTTGTTTTTTGTTTTTTTTTGTACTTTAAAGTTAGTTTCTTTCTTTTTTGTTTTGTTTTTTAAACCACCTAACAGCAGCTTTGCTGGCTGGAGGGTGGTTAAATTTTTCTTCTTTTTTACTTTTTTTTTTTTTTTGGATGGATTCAATGGATTACGACTCAGGACTGGCTGGAGGACCACGTATGGCAAACGACACTGGACTGGCAGGAGGAACGCGAACGGCAAACGACACTGGACTGGCAGGAGGAAGACGCACGGCAAACGACACTGGACTGGCAGGAGGAACACGTATGGCAAACGATACTGGACTGGCTGGAGGAAAACGAATGGCAAACGACACTGGACTGGATCAACGACTACGAGCTAGGAATGGATCTAAACAAGGTGCAAGAGAAAATTTTGTTGAAAGGAAATATTTAAAGGAAGCTACGGTGATTGTGAATGTTGAGAATGTGAATGGGGTGAGAGCGGAGGACATTATTAAAGCTGTAACAGAACAATGTGGACATGGCAAGATTTTAGCACTGAGACCAAGGCAAGGGAAAGAATATGAGTTGACAATGGAAAAAGAAGAAACATGCGAGAAACTAATTGATGGACTGACAATAAAAGGAGTGAACTGTGAAGTGAAAAACTTACAAAACAGAGATTATGTTGTTTCCTTCATGCACCTGCCCGTCTACCTGGATGATGAAAAAATTTTAGAGAAATTGGAGGGATGGGGAGTTGATCCCATAAGTAAAATTAAAAGGAGATGCTACCCGGGCACCGATATTGAGGACGGAACAAGGTTCCTGAAAGTCCGATTCCCCAAGGAAGTGGCATCGTTGCCATACAGCACGAGGCTAGAGACAGCCGAAGGGCAACAGTACTTCCGGGTGATGCACAGCCATCAAGTGAAAACTTGTAGGCTGTGCATGAGCCCGGACCACTTGCTGAAAGATTGCCCCAATTTTACGTGCTACAAATGCGAGGAACGGGGACATTTTGCAAGGGAGTGCAATGCTGTTAGGTGCCCGGAGTGTCAGGAAGTCTTAAACAAATGTGAATGCTGGATGGAAGGAGTGGAAGGAGGAAGGGAAAAACAGGTGGACGGACAGGTGCATGAAGGAAACAACGAGGAGGATGGACAAACTGATGAACGACAAGAGGAAGAAGGACTACAACAAAAAGAAATGGAATCAGCAGCAACCAACAGAGATGAAGGAGAAAGAGAAAAAGACAACATTATTAATAACGAACAAACAAAGGAGCAGGACACTCAATGGACAGAAATGGAGATATCGGACAGTTTTAATACTTTTATGGAGGACATGGAGAGAGATGGACATGAAAGGATGGATCAAAATAAAGAAACTGACAGTGAAGAAGAAGTAAAGAGGGACAGCATGGACAAAGACAGAGGGGGGAGAGGACAAATAAGAAGAAGATCACTGAAGGTAAAACCAAATTTGGAAGGTGCAAGAAAAAAAATAATGACAAAAACTAATAGATATGATGTGTTAATGGGTCTGGAGGGAGAAAATGGTGAATAATGGTTTTTAAGTATTTATTTCTCTTTCTTTTAATGGTTTTAAGTTGTGTTACTTTTAATGCAAGGGGGCTGTTGGACATTGGAAAATTTGAAAAAGTAAAAGAAAAATGCAAAAGGGAAGATATTATTGCACTACAGGAAACAAACTGGAGAGAAAATGTGATGATTGATTATAAAAAGAGATGGGATGGAGGTATTTTATATAATAATGGAGATGGGAGGTTTGGGAGAGGTGTGGCTTTTTTAATGAAGGATGATGTTTTTAAAGTGAGTAAAATTGTGTATAAGGACAGGATGGGGAAGTGTATGGCAGTTGAGACAAAATATGAAGGAAGAGACTTGATTTTAGTAAATGTACATGCACCAGTGGAGGAGAAGGAAAAGAAAGAGTTTTTTAATGTTTTAAGAAATATTGTAAAGAAGTATAAAGAAACTATAATGATGGGGGATTTTAACACAGTTTTTAGCAAGCAAGATATGGCTGAAGGAATGGTTTTTAAAACGGATACGGGAAGAAAAGAATTGAAAGCATTAATGGAAGAAAATAATCTGATAGATGTGTGGAGAGAGAGGAATGAACAGAAAAAAGAATTTTCAAGGAGACAAATAGTGGGGCAGTTTGTATGCCAAACTAGAATTGACTTTGTTTTATGTAGTAGAAATGTGGAGAATTTTATAGAAAAGATTAAGTATGAGGAAACAAGTTTTAGTGATCACAAGTTTTTATTTTTTATAGTGGATTGGAGTAAAATGCAAAGAGGGCCGGGAGTATGGATTTTAAATACGCAGATTTTAAAGAATGAAGATTATGTTGCAAAAGTTAAAGAAATTATAGAAAAAGAAAAGGAAAATTTAATGTATGGAGAGGATAAGAGAATATGGTGGGAGAATGTTAAGTTTTTAATTAAAAAATTCTCGATCGGATATTGTAGCTTAATACAGAAATGTAAAAGATACAAAGAAAGAGAAATAAAAGAAAGTTTGGAAATTGAATTGAATAAAGAAAATAAAGACATACAAAAGATAAAGGAAATGGAGGGAAAACTGAAAGAAATAGAAGAAAAAGAATATGAGGGGGCGAGGCTAAGAAGTAAAGCAAAATATGTGGTGGAGGGAGAAAAATGTACAAAGTTCTTTTTTGATTTGGAAAAAAAGAAAGGGAAAGCTGAAACGATAAAAGAAATAAGAGGAAAAAATGGGGAAATTGTAGAAGGGATTGAAAAGATTTTAGAAGAAATAAAGTATTTTTATGAGGATTTATTTAGTGCAAGAGGTGTGGAAGAGGAGGAAAAAAAGAAATTGTTGAATCAGATAAAAGCAAAAGTAAGCGAGGAAGATAAAAAAGAATGTGACCAAGAAATCAGAGAAGAAGAGATTGAAAGAGCAATAAATCAACTGAATAAAAAGAAAAGTCCAGGTATAGATGGTTTGGGAACTGAATTTTATATATGTTTTAAAGAAGTTTTAATAAAGATTTTAAAGGAGGTTTTTAAAGACACTTTTGAAAAAGAAGAAATTAATGAAAGAACAAGGATGGGGTTAATGAAACTGATATATAAAAGGAAAGGAGAAAAAGTAGATTTAAAAAACTATAGACCGATCACGATGTTGAACACAGACCTTAAGATTTTAGCGAAGGTTTTAGCAAACAGACTAAAAGAAGTAATGCCAAGTATAATTAAAACAAACCAAGCATATGGAGTCAAAGGAAGGGATATAGCCGACATAACGATAAGTATAAGAGACACAATTTGGTACATGAAAGAAAAAAATGAAGAAGGATATGTAATTAGTCTGGATTTCGAAAAAGCTTTTGATAGGGTTGAGCATGGGTATTTATTTGAGGTTTTAAGGAGTTTTGGTTTTGGTGAGAATTTTATTAAATGGATTGAGATTTTATATAAGGGTGCACTAACAAAAATAAAATGTAATGGGTTTTTAACAGATTGTTTTAAAATAACACGCTCGATAAGACAGGGTTGTCCGCTTTCTGCGTTACTATATTCACTTGTATCAGAACCGTTAGGATTGGCAATTAGACAAAAAGAAGGAATAATAGGGATTGAAATTGAAGAAAATAAGGCTGAGGGGAAAGTTTTTCAATACGCTGATGATACGACGATAATTGTAAAGGGGAAAGGGAGTGTTAAAGAAGTAATGAATGTTGTAAAAGAGTTTTGTAGAGGGTCTGGAAGTAAAGTAAATGAGGATAAAACAGTGTATATGAAATTTGGTAAAGCTATGGTTTTAACGGATTGTTTTAATTTCAAGGAAGTGGAAGAAATGAGGATTTTAGGAGTTTTAATGGGGAAGAATGAGAAGAAAGTAAGAGATGAAATGTGGGAACAACTAGTAACGGATATAGAGAGGAGGTTAAATTTTTGGAAATTAAGAACTTTAAACTTGAAGGGAAAGGTTTTAATATTGAATGTTTTAATGGTTTCTAAACTTTGGTATGTTTTATATGTATCTGAAATGCCTTTATGGACAGAACAGAGGTTGAAGAAATGTTTTCTTGACTTTTTATGGGAGGGGAAACCAGCGAGGATTGCACATAACACAATTTTAGGGGCGGTGGAAAAGGGGGGCTTAGGATTAATGGATGTGGAGCAACGAAAAAATGCTATGAGAGCGAAAATTGTTAAGAAGTACCTAAATGAAGAGAACAAAACTGAGTGGAAGAAAACAATGAAATACTTTTTAAATAAATGTGGTGATTTTAACATGGGGGATGGGATTTTATGGATGAAAACAAAAATTTGGATGACGGAAGGATTACCTGCCTTTTATAGAGAAGTTTTTAGTGCTTGGGGAAAGATTTTAACGAGAATCGAGTATGATCCGCATGGGAGAGAAAACATTTTAAATCAACCTCTGTTCTTAAATAACAATATTTTAAAGCAAGGGAAAGAAATATTTTTTAAGAAATGGATGGAAGTGGGGATAACGAGAGTGAGAGATGTTTTGTATGAGTTTAAAGAGGGGTTTTTACCAATACAATATGTTGTGGATGCAATGGAAGTAGCGAAAGAAGAATACAGCAAGCAAGAAATAACAAACAAATATGAAATCATTAAAAACGCAATACCAAAAGAGTGGATTAAAAGAATAGAGTGTATGGAAGAAGAGCAAAAAGAGAAGAATATTTATGTGAAACTGGGGGAAAAATTGTGTGATTTTAAAGAATGTACTGTAAAAATGTTTTATTGTGTTTTTAGAGATGGTGTTTTTAAAGAGCCAATTGTAAATAAGTACTGGGGAGAAAAGTTCAAAGATTTAAAAGAAGAATGTATATGGAGAAATATGAGGGGAAAATGTGTGGAGACAAAGTTGGAATGTTTGGAGTATTTTATAAGGCATAAAGTGGTTTTTACTGAGTCTATTTTAAATAAAATTGGGATGGAACAAAATGCAATGTGTAAAGTGTGCCAAGAAAAGGAAGAATGGATTTTACATATGTTTTTATATTGTAAAGAATTGGAGGAGTTTTTAAAGAAATGTAAATGTGTGGTTAAAGACTTGACTGTGGAGTGGGATGAAAATGTAATGGAATGGAACAGAGTGGTTATGTTTGGTTGGGAAAAGAAGTGTCAAAACAAAAAATTCATAAATCTGTGGGTAATGTTGATGAAAAGTGCAATATGGGAGAGAAGAATTGTGGCGAAAAAAGAAAAAATTGTATTGGATGTTTGGACTGTGTTTAAAAGAAAAACAGAAGTGTATATGGAAAGGCTTTATGTGTATTTTAAATGTGAAAATATGTTGGATGCTTTTTATCATGTTTTTACTCCACAAGTTTTTTGTGTTTTAAAAGAACTGATGTGGAAGCTGCCGGGGAGTGAAGGAGAATTTTTAAATGTATAATGTATGATATGTGATGTAAAGTAGATATGTGATGTAAAGGTGATTGTGTAAGAAAAACTGTAATTTTTATAAAAAAAAAAAAAAAAAAAGCACGCCCGATCTCGTCTGATCTCGGAAGCTAAGCAGGGTCGGGCCTGGTTAGTACTTGGATGGGAGACCGCCTGGGAATACCAGGTGCTGTAAGCTTTTTGCTTTAAAAAAAAAAAAAAAAAAAAAAAAAAGCACGCCCGATCTCGTCTGATCTCGGAAGCTAAGCAGGGTCGGGCCTGGTTAGTACTTGGATGGGAGACCGCCTGGGAATACCAGGTGCTGTAAGCTTTTTGTGTTTTCAAAAAAAAAAAAAAAAAAAAGAAGGGTCTCTAAATATCTTAAATAGCCCACTCTTGGCTGCTGATTTCGCTTACGGCCATACCACTCTGAGCACGCCCGATCTCGTCTGATCTCGGAAGCTAAGCAGGGTCGGGCCTGGTTAGTACTTGGATGGGAGACCGCCTGGGAATACCAGGTGCTGTAAGCTTTTTGTGTTTTTAAAAAAAAAAAAAAAAAAAAAAAGAGTCTCTGAATATCTTAAATAGCCCACTCTTGGCTGCAGATTTCGCTTACGGCCATACCACTCTGAGCACGCCCGATCTCGTCTGATCTCGGAAGCTAAGCAGGGTCGGGCCTGGTTAGTACTTGGATGGGAGACCGCCTGGGAATACCAGGTGCTGTAAGCTTTTTGCTTTACTTCACTATTGTTCTGACATTTTAAATAGCCCACTCTTGGTTACAGATTTCGCTTACGGCCATACCACTCTGAGGGCGCTATTGAGCTTCACGTAGTGTGTTTTGGCTGCAGTTAGGAGAGGAAGGCTCTCCTCCATTTTGTTTTTCTTTTCTTGTGTTTGTTTTTTGTTTTTTTTTGTACTTTAAAGTTAGTTTCTTTCTTTTTTGTTTTGTTTTTTAAACCACCTAACAGCAGCTTTTTGCTGGCTGGAGGGTGGTTAAATTTTTCTTCTTTTTTACTTTTTTTTTTGGATGGATTCAATGGATTACGACTCAGGACTGGCTGGAGGACCACGTATGGCAAACGACACTGGACTGGCAGGAGGAACGCGAACGGCAAACGACACTGGACTGGCAGGAGGAAGACGCACGGCAAACGACACTGGACTGGCAGGAGGAACACGTATGGCAAACGATACTGGACTGGCTGGAGGAAAACGAATGGCAAACGACACTGGACTGGATCAACGACTACGAGCTAGGAATGGATCTAAACAAGGTGCAAGAGAAAATTTTGTTGAAAGGAAATATTTAAAGGAAGCTACGGTGATTGTGAATGTTGAGAATGTGAATGGGGTGAGAGCGGAGGACATTATTAAAGCTGTAACAGAACAATGTGGACATGGCAAGATTTTAGCACTGAGACCAAGGCAAGGGAAAGAATATGAGTTGACAATGGAAAAAGAAGAAACATGCGAGAAACTAATTGATGGACTGACAATAAAAGGAGTGAACTGTGAAGTGAAAAACTTACAAAACAGAGATTATGTTGTTTCCTTCATGCACCTGCCCGTCTACCTGGATGATGAAAAAATTTTAGAGAAATTGGAGGGATGGGGAGTTGATCCCATAAGTAAAATTAAAAGGAGATGCTACCCGGGCACCGATATTGAGGACGGAACAAGGTTCCTGAAAGTCCGATTCCCCAAGGAAGTGGCATCGTTGCCATACAGCACGAGGCTAGAGACAGCCGAAGGGCAACAGTACTTCCGGGTGATGCACAGCCATCAAGTGAAAACTTGTAGGCTGTGCATGAGCCCGGACCACTTGCTGAAAGATTGCCCCAATTTTACGTGCTACAAATGCGAGGAACGGGGACATTTTGCAAGGGAGTGCAATGCTGTTAGGTGCCCGGAGTGTCAGGAAGTCTTAAACAAATGTGAATGCTGGATGGAAGGAGTGGAAGGAGGAAGGGAAAAACAGGTGGACGGACAGGTGCATGAAGGAAACAACGAGGAGGATGGACAAACTGATGAACGACAAGAGGAAGAAGGACTACAACAAAAAGAAATGGAATCAGCAGCAACCAACAGAGATGAAGGAGAAAGAGAAAAAGACAACATTATTAATAACGAACAAACAAAGGAGCAGGACACTCAATGGACAGAAATGGAGATATCGGACAGTTTTTAATACTTTTATGGAGGACATGGAGAGAGATGGACATGAAAGGATGGATCAAAATAAAGAAACTGACAGTGAAGAAGAAGTAAAGAGGGACAGCATGGACAAAGACAGAGGGGGGAGAGGACAAATAAGAAGAAGATCACTGAAGGTAAAACCAAATTTGGAAGGTGCAAGAAAAAAAATAATGACAAAAACTAATAGATATGATGTGTTAATGGGTCTGGAGGGAGAAAATGGTGAATAATGGTTTTTAAGTATTTATTTCTCTTTCTTTTAATGGTTTTAAGTTGTGTTACTTTTAATGCAAGGGGGCTGTTGGACATTGGAAAATTTGAAAAAGTAAAAGAAAAATGCAAAAGGGAAGATATTATTGCACTACAGGAAACAAACTGGAGAGAAAATGTGATGATTGATTATAAAAAGAGATGGGATGGAGGTATTTTATATAATAATGGAGATGGGAGGTTTGGGAGAGGTGTGGCTTTTTTAATGAAGGATGATGTTTTTAAAGTGAGTAAAATTGTGTATAAGGACAGGATGGGGAAGTGTATGGCAGTTGAGACAAAATATGAAGGAAGAGACTTGATTTTAGTAAATGTACATGCACCAGTGGAGGAGAAGGAAAAGAAAGAGTTTTTTAATGTTTTAAGAAATATTGTAAAGAAGTATAAAGAAACTATAATGATGGGGGATTTTAACACAGTTTTTAGCAAGCAAGATATGGCTGAAGGAATGGTTTTTAAAACGGATACGGGAAGAAAAGAATTGAAAGCATTAATGGAAGAAAATAATCTGATAGATGTGTGGAGAGAGAGGAATGAACAGAAAAAAGAATTTTCAAGGAGACAAATAGTGGGGCAGTTTGTATGCCAAACTAGAATTGACTTTGTTTTATGTAGTAGAAATGTGGAGAATTTTATAGAAAAGATTAAGTATGAGGAAACAAGTTTTAGTGATCACAAGTTTTTATTTTTTATAGTGGATTGGAGTAAAATGCAAAGAGGGCCGGGAGTATGGATTTTAAATACGCAGATTTTAAAGAATGAAGATTATGTTGCAAAAGTTAAAGAAATTATAGAAAAAGAAAAGGAAAATTTAATGTATGGAGAGGATAAGAGAATATGGTGGGAGAATGTTAAGTTTTTAATTAAAAAATTCTCGATCGGATATTGTAGCTTAATACAGAAATGTAAAAGATACAAAGAAAGAGAAATAAAAGAAAGTTTGGAAATTGAATTGAATAAAGAAAATAAAGACATACAAAAGATAAAGGAAATGGAGGGAAAACTGAAAGAAATAGAAGAAAAGAATATGAGGGGGCGAGGCTAAGAAGTAAAGCAAAATATGTGGTGGAGGGAGAAAAATGTACAAAGTTCTTTTTTGATTTGGAAAAAAAGAAAGGGAAAGCTGAAACGATAAAAGAAATAAGAGGAAAAAATGGGGAAATTGTAGAAGGGATTGAAAAGATTTTAGAAGAAATAAAGTATTTTTATGAGGATTTATTTAGTGCAAGAGGTGTGGAAGAGGAGGAAAAAAAGAAATTGTTGAATCAGATAAAAGCAAAAGTAAGCGAGGAAGATAAAAAAGAATGTGACCAAGAAATCAGAGAAGAAGAGATTGAAAGAGCAATAAATCAACTGAATAAAAAGAAAAGTCCAGGTATAGATGTTTGGGAACTGAATTTTATATATGTTTTAAAGAAGTTTTAATAAAGATTTTAAAGGAGGTTTTTAAAGACACTTTTGAAAAAGAAGAAATTAATGAAAGAACAAGGATGGGGTTAATGAAACTGATATATAAAAGGAAAGGAGAAAAAGTAGATTTAAAAAACTATAGACCGATCACGATGTTGAACACAGACCTTAAGATTTTAGCGAAGGTTTTAGCAAACAGACTAAAAGAAGTAATGCCAAGTATAATTAAAACAAACCAAGCATATGGAGTCAAAGGAAGGGATATAGCCGACATAACGATAAGTATAAGAGACACAATTTGGTACATGAAAGAAAAAAATGAAGAAGGATATGTAATTAGTCTGGATTTCGAAAAAGCTTTTGATAGGGTTGAGCATGGGTATTTATTTGAGGTTTTAAGGAGTTTTGGTTTTGGTGAGAATTTTATTAATGGATTGAGATTTTATATAAGGGTGCACTAACAAAAATAAAATGTAATGGGTTTTTAACAGATTGTTTTAAAATAACACGCTCGATAAGACAGGGTTGTCCGCTTTCTGCGTTACTATATTCACTTGTATCAGAACCGTTAGGATTGGCAATTAGACAAAAAGAAGGAATAATAGGGATTGAAATTGAAGAAAATAAGGCTGAGGGGAAAGTTTTTCAATACGCTGATGATACGACGATAATTGTAAAGGGGAAAGGGAGTGTTAAAGAAGTAATGAATGTTGTAAAAGAGTTTTGTAGAGGGTCTGGAAGTAAAGTAAATGAGGATAAAACAGTGTATATGAAATTTGGTAAAGCTATGGTTTTAACGGATTGTTTTAATTTCAAGGAAGTGGAAGAAATGAGGATTTTAGGAGTTTTAATGGGGAAGAATGAGAAGAAAGTAAGAGATGAAATGTGGGAACAACTAGTAACGGATATAGAGAGGAGGTTAAATTTTTGGAAATTAAGAACTTTAAACTTGAAGGGAAAGGTTTTAATATTGAATGTTTTAATGGTTTCTAAACTTTGGTATGTTTTATATGTATCTGAAATGCCTTTATGGACAGAACAGAGGTTGAAGAAATGTTTTCTTGACTTTTTATGGGAGGGGAAACCAGCGAGGATTGCACATAACACAATTTTTAGGGGCGGTGGAAAAGGGGGGCTTAGGATTAATGGCTGTGGAGCAACGAAAAAATGCTATGAGAGCGAAAATTGTTAAGAAGTACCTAAATGAAGAGAACAAAACTGAGTGGAAGAAACAATGAAATACTTTTTAAATAAATGTGGTGATTTTAACATGGGGGATGGGATTTTATGGATGAAAACAAAAATTTGGATGACGAAG
>NC_067222.1:48263925-48266425 GCF_019924925.1 Ctenopharyngodon idella | reverse complement strand
AAAATTTCCTCATTTGTTTCCACAACTACTCCATTTTTCCCTCTTATTTTTTGAATTATTTCTGCTTTCCCTCTCCTTTTTTCTAAATCAAAGAAAAATTTTGTACATTTTTCACCCTCCACCGTATATTTTGCTTTACTTCTTAGTCTTGCACCTTCATACCTTTCCTCTTCCATTTCCTTCAATATTCCCTCTAATTCCTTTATTTTTTGTATATCATTCCCATTCTCATTTATTTCCTTTTTCAATTCCTCTCTTATTTCTCTCTCCTTGTTTCTCTTACTTTTCTGTATTATCCTACAGTACTTTATTGTAAACTTTTTAACTAAATATTTAACATTTTCCCACCATATTCTTTTATCTTCCGTGTACATTTCATTCTCCTTTTCTTTTTCAATCATTTTTTTAATATTTAAAACATAGTCCTCATTCTTTAAAATCTCTGTATTTAAAACCCATACTCCCGGCCCTCTCTTCACAGAACTCCAATCTATTTGCATAAAAATTGGTTTATGATCACTTAAGCTTGATTCTTCATATTTAATACTACCAATAAAACCTTCCACGTTCCTTGTGCATAATATAAAATCAATTCTTGTCTTGCACATAAAATTCCCCACTAATTGCCTCCTTGAATATTCTTTCTCTTTTTCATTTCTTTCTCTCCATATATCAATCATATTGCTTTCTTCCATTAATAGCTTTAACTCTTTCCTTCCTTTATCAGTTTTAAAAACCATTCCCTCACCCATTTCTAATTTGCTAAAAACAGTATTAAAATCCCCCATCATAATGACTTCTTTATATTTCTTTAAAAATTCTCTTAAAACACTAAAAAACTCTGCCTTTTTGTTCTCTTCCGTTGGTGCATGTACATTAACCACAACTACTACTTTGCCCTCGTAACTCATTTCTACAGCCATACATTTCCCCTCTTTATCATTGTATATAGTTTTACATATTACACCGCTATTTTCCTTTATTAAAAATGCTACACCTCTGCCCAGTCTGTCATCCCCATTATTATATAAAATCTCTCCATTCCACCTTTTCCTTATTTCAGTCATAAACCCTTCTCTCCAATTAGTCTCTTGTAATAAAATCATATCTTCCCCTTTGCACATTTCCATCATTTTCTCAAATTTCCTTACATCTAAAAGTCCTCTGGCATTAAAAGTAACTATTCTTAAAAGCATAAAGCATATAAAAACATTGATAAAATCCATCATTTCAGTTTGTCTCCTCCAAGTCCTTTAGCACATCAAACTTATTTTCAATCACAATTTCATCATTTTTAAGTACTTTTTTCCTGGCAGTCTCTAAATTTGGTGTTACCTTTACTGGTCTTCTTCTTTTCCCTCCTCACTTTCCTTTCCAGCCGCTTGTTCCTTACTCATTTGATCGTTAAGTTCTATTATATCCAAGTCATTTTGCAAACTGTCCGTTAAATCCATTTGTGTCCATAAAACTCCGTCCTGTAATGTATCCATCAGTTTATTCTTGCCTTGATCCTTTTGTTCCACCGTGTCTAAAGCATTTTGCAAAGTGTCTGTTAAATCCATCTGAGTCCAATATTCCCTGTCCTGTTGTGATTGTTCCTCCTGATCATTCTGGTCCTTCTGTTGATGTTCATTGTCCTGGTTCTCCGTTGTTTCATCTTCTTGTACTGCCATTGTTTCTTCTTCTCTCCTTTCGTTGTCTCGTTCATGCATCTGCCCGTCCACATGTCGCTCTTCCTCCTCCTCCTCACTCCCCATCCAACACTCACACTTATTTAAAACCACATTGCACTCCGGACACACTACTGCATTGCAGTCCCTCGCGAAATGCCCCCTCTCCTCACACTTGAAGCACTTAAACTCCGGACAATCCTTCACCACGTGGTCCGGGCTCATGCACAGCCGACAAGTCTTCACTTGATGGCTGTGCATCGCCCGGAAGTACTGTGGGCCTTCTGCCGTTTCCATTTTTGTACTATAAGGGAGGGAGGCAACTTCTTTTGGGAACCGTGTTCTCACGAACCTCGTCCCATCCTCGATATTGGTGCCCGGATACACTCGTCTTTTTATTTTAGATATTGGGAAAACTCCCCATCCTTCCAATTTATTTAAAACCTCCTCGTCAGCCATGTAGACGGGCAGATGCATGAAAGAGACAACATAGTCTCTGTTTTGCAGCTTCTTCACCTCACAGGTTACACCATTAATTGTTAAACCATCCAATAAAAGGTCTGTGTCATTTTCATTTTCCAGTGTCACCTCATATTCCTTCATTTGTTTAGGTCTGACTGCTAAAATCTTGCCCTCACCAATCCGCTCTGCCACTGCTTTTATAATGTCCGCCGCCCTTGCATCTTTCACTTGTCCTAGTTCCACCGTCACTGTTGCTTCCTTCAAGTACACTCTTTTCCCACTCTCTCTTCTTGCTTCATTTGGATTACCATCTCGTTGTCGTTTAGCCGGTCCATTGTCATTCCCATGCCATATTTCGTCCGCCGTTG
>NC_067222.1:48051425-48248925 GCF_019924925.1 Ctenopharyngodon idella | reverse complement strand
CTCATACTTAAACTTTTCTATAAAATTCTCCACATTTCTACTACATAAAACAAAGTCAATTCTAGTTTGGCATACAAACTGCCCCACTATTTGTCTCCTTGAAAATTCTTTTTTCTGTTCATTCCTCTCTCTCCACACATCTATCATATTATTTTCTTCCATTAATGCTTTTAATTCTTTTCTTCCCGTATCCGTTTTAAAAACCATTCCTTCAGCCATATCTTGCTTGCTAAAAACTGTGTTAAAATCCCCCATCATTATAGTTTCTTTATACTTCTTTACAATATTTCTTAAAACATTAAAAAACTCTTTCTTTTCCTTCTCCTCCACTGGTGCATGTACATTTACCAAAATCAAGTCTCTTCCTTCATATTTTGTCTCAACTGCCATACACTTCCCCATCCTGTCCTTATACACAATTTTACTCACTTTAAAAACATCATCCTTCATTAAAAAAGCCACACCTCTCCCAAACCTCCCATCTCCATTATTATATAAAATACCTCCATCCCATCTCTTTTTATAATCAATCATCACATTTTCTCTCCAGTTCGTTTCCTGTAGTGCAATAATATCTTCCCTTTTGCATTTTTCTTTTACTTTTTCAAATTTTCCAATGTCCAACAGCCCCCTTGCATTAAAAGTAACACAACTTAAAACCATTAAAAGAAAGAAAAATAAATACTTAAAAACCATTATTCACCATTTTCTCCCTCCAGACCCATTAACACATCATATCTATTAGTTTTTGTCATTATTTTTTTTCTTGCACCTTCCAAATTTGGTTTTACCTTCAGTGATCTTCTTCTTATTTGTCCTCTCCCCCCTCTGTCTTTGTCCATGCTGTCCCTCTTTACTTCTTCTTCACTGTCAGTTTCTTTATTTTGATCCATCCTTTCATGTCCATCTCTCTCCACGTCCTCCATAAAAGTATTAAAACTGTCCGATATCTCCATTTCTGTCCATTGAGTGTCCTGCTCCTTTGTTTGTTCGTTATTAATAATGTTGTCTTTTTCTCTTTCTCCTTCATCTCTGTTGGTTGTTGCTGATTCCATTTCTTTTTGTTGTAGTCCTTCTTCCTCTTGTCGTTCATCAGTTTGTCCATCCTCCTCGTTGTTTCCTTCATGCACCTGTCCGTCCACCTGTTTTTCCCTTCCTCCTTCCACTCCTTCCATCCAGCATTCACATTTGTTTAAGACTTCTTGACACTCCGGGCACCTAACAGCATTGCACTCCCTTGCAAAATGTCCCCGTTCCTCGCATTTGTAGCACGTAAAATTGGGGCAGTCTTTCAGCAAGTGGTCCGGGCTCATGCACAGCCTACAAGTTTTCACTTGATGGCTGTGCACCAATTTTAGACATTCATAGACTCTTTTTTTTTTTTTTTTGAAAACACAAAAAGCTTACAGCACCTGGTATTCCCAGGCAGTCCCCCATCCAAGTACTAACCAGGCCCGACTCTGCTTAGCTTCCGAGATCAGACGAGATCGGGCGTGCTCAGAGTGGTATGGCCGTAAGCGAAATCTGCAGCCAAGAGTGGGCTATTTAAAATGTTAGAACAATAGATCTTGTGTAATGTGATAAACTGCTTGGAGTTTAAAACTTCAATAAACAAACAAATAAAACAGAGAAAGCACATGGGAGAGCCTTTCTCTCTCTCCGCTGCAGCCAAACACTTCCTGGATTGTACCAAGTGCACTCAGAGTGGTATGGCCGTAAGCGAAATCTGCAGCCAAGAGTGGGCTATTTGAAATGTTAGAACAATAGTGAAGTGAAACAAAAAGCTTACAGCACCTGGTATTCCCAGGCGGTCTCCCATCCAAGTACTAACCAGGCCCGACTCTGCTTAGCTTCCGAGATCAGACGAGATCGGGCGTGCTCAGAGTGCTATGGCCGTAAGCGAAATCTGCTACCTAGAGTTGGCAATTTTAGACATTCATAGACTCTGTTTTTTTTTTTTTTTTGAAAACACAAAAAGCTTACAGCACCTGGTATTCCCAGGCAGTCCCCCATCCAAGTACTAACCAGGCCCGACTCTGCTTAGCTTCCGAGATCAGACGAGATCGGGCGTGCTCAGAGTGGTATGGCCGTAAGCGAAATCTGCAGCCAAGAGTGGGATATTTAAAATGTTAGAACAATAGATCTTGTGTAATGTGATAAACTGCTTGGAGTTTAAAACTTCAATAAACAAACAAATAAAACAGAGAAAGCACATGGGAGAGCCTTTCTCTCTCGGCTGCAGCCAAACACTTCCTGGATTGTACCAAGTGCACTCAGAGTGGTATGGGCGTAAGCGAAATCTGCAGCCAAGAGTGGGCTATTTGAAATGTTAGAACAATAGTGAAGTGAAACAAAAAGCTTACAGCACCTGGTATTCCCAGGCAGTCTCCCATCCAAGTACTAACCTAGCCCGACTCTGCTTAGCTTCCGAGATCAGACGAGATCAGGCGTGCTCAGAGTGGTATGGCCGTAAGCGAAATCTGCTGCCTAGAGTTGGCAATTTTAGACATTCATAGACTCTTTTTTTTTTTTTTTGTTCTCCCTCCCCCCTCAGTCTCACTCTTTCTCTCTCTCTCTCTCTCTCTCTCTCTGTCTCTGTGTGTGTGAGTATGATTCTCTGTCTGTGTGTATGTGTGTGTGTTTGTGATCATATGGGCACCAACTGCTGCAGTAAATGTGGTGTATTCAAATGACTTTGAAATAGACCTTTTATGTTTAACCGTTTTAAATGCCTATTGCCCGCTGTGCACAGTTGCCCTGAAGCCACCGGTGTGGCGGTGCCACCGGGCTTGGGCCCGCCATCGCTGCTTGCAGCTATATATATTTATTTTTTTTCAAAATATTCGGGCACTTTTGGGGCCCTTACCATGCTCGAAAACTCTTAAACTTTGCACACACATCAGAATCCGCGGCCATCAGGGCTGGGCAGAAGCTGGTACCCGGGCATGGCGGTGGGCTCGACAGCGCCCCCTTGAATGGGCTCCGAAAACTTGGTCTATATATTAAACACGCTTACACTTATTAGTATGAAACTGGGTACACATATAGACCTCATCGGGCCTAACAACTTTCGTGCTCTAAGTTATACGCCAGCTCAACAGGAAGTCAGTTATTATGGGTTGTTTGAAAAACGCATGCTCTGGAATTTGATATACTCCTCCTAGGCGATTAATCCGATCACCACCAAACTCGGTCAGCATGAAGTCAAGACATTGATGATGAAAAATTGCCAGCATATTTTTGATATCTCAAACATTTTGGCCGTGGCGAGGCAACAAATTTATGGCGAGAAAAGGGAATCAGGAAGTGTGCATACATTGATGATTTTTATGAAACTTCACCAGTGTTGGTTGTAGGAGTCCGATCACATGGATGTGACTATTGTGAGTCAAAGTTATAGCACCACCAACTGGCAGCAGGAAGTGTATAACTTTTAAAATGCTTTGAGATCACCTCTTATTTTTACCCGCTTTGCTTCAATCTTCATCACAATAATGTCAAAACATGGCAGATGTAGATCTGTGAATGTATTTGTGATATCTTAAATATTGTTGCCATGGCAACATGTCAAACTTTAATAATATTCTTGAGCATTTTTGAGCCTCTTAACATGCTTAAAATTGCATGAAACTTGACACACACATCAATATTGTCATCCAGTAGACATGGGCAAAGCCTTAGAAACGGGCGGGGAGCAGGGGCTCTACAGTGCCACCTTTTGATAAAAGTGGGGAGATTACTTTAACCTACAGTCACCAAACTCGGTACACATATTGTTCTCATCAAGCCGGATAATTTTCTAATTTACATTCATTATCTCCGACCAACAGGAAGTCAGCTATTTTGGTTTGAATGTGGATTTTTTGAAAAAACAGGCTATGAATTTTATACTACTACTCCTACAGGGTTTATACAAATTACACACTAAACTTTTTTAACTTGGTGCTAAGACATTGAAGTTGTTTAATTGCAAACAGATGTTGGATATCTTAAATGGTTTGGCCGTGGCGAGGCAACGAATTTATGGTAAGAAAAGGGAAACAAAGTGTTATAACTTCTATATACATTAATTGATTTTGATGAATCTTCGGCTGTGTGTTCGTTGTACAAGGCTGATCACATGGATGTGACTATTGTGAGTCAAAGTTATAGCGCCACCAACTGGCAGCAGGAAGTGTGTCACTTTCAGCATGCTTTGAGATCACCCTATTAGTATAGCGCCACCTTAAAGTGCAGTAAATATGGAGTGAATTTGACATAGTCCTTTGATGTTTAACCATTTTAAATGCCTATTGCCCGCTGTGCACAGTTGCCCTGAAGCCACTGGGGTGGCGGTGCCACCGGGCTTGGGCCCGCCATCGCTGCTTGCAGCTATATTTAGGGCCCGAGCACTGATGGTGTGAGGACCCTATTGGAATTGCTCCGTTTATTATTATTCTTCCGCTTCTTCTTCTTCTTCTTCTCCCAAATGAAATGCATTTTTGAGGGCCTAAACATGCTCGAAAACTCATTAAACTTTGCACACACGTCAGAAGTGGTGAAAATTTACGTCTGTTATGGGTCTCAGAATTAGGCGTGGCAAAATGGCTCTATAGCGCCACCTACAAAATTTCAACGAGGTGCCCCTTGCACCACGTTTCACGTACAGGTATGAAATTCAGTAGACACATGTAACAGCTCAATCCCTACAAAAATGTCTCCTGGAGCAAAGTCTGAAAACCAACAGGAAGTCAGATATTTTGAATTTTCTCTGCAAAATTTGTGCCTTTTTTGCCATTTCCAGATGTTGTACTTTAACGAACTTCTCCTAGAGCCTTTATCAGATCAACATCATATTTGGTCAGTCTAATCTAAAGGCCTTTGCGACGTTAAATTGCAAAGATCTAGAGTTTTCGCTAAAGGGCGTGTCTGTGACGGCCTGACTAATTTCGATGTTTCGCCATGAAAAAGGAAGTTTATGTAACTCGGGTATACAAAGTTGGATCAGCCCCAAACTTCACATGTTTGAGAAGAGTCCTGGCCTGAAGACATCTACATGGCAATATTCAGTTATGGTCATAGCGCCACCTGCGGGCAACAGGAAATGACATGTTTTACACTGTGATTAACTCCTCATACAGATTTAACCAGAACCACATCATATTTGGTCAGTCTAATCTAAAGGCTTTAGCGATGTTAAATTGTGAAGATCTAGAGTTTTCACTAAAGGGCATGTCCGTGGCAGCCTGACAAAGTCTGATGTTTCGCCATGAAAGAGGAAGCTGTTGTAACTCAGGCATACAATGTCCGATCTGCCCCAAACTTCACATGTGTGATAAGAGTCCTGGCCAAAAGACATCTATAAGCCAATATTCAGTTAGTCATAACGCCACCTGCTGGCAACAGAAAATGACATGCTTTACACTGTAATTCACTCCCAGAAACACATTTCAATATGCCACAAAGTACCAAACACACTAGAAACAGGTTAAATCATGCAACACTTGGCTAAGTGCTAATGTATGCGATTAATGCCACGAAACAGGAAGTTGTTGTAACTCAGGCATACAAAGTCCGATCTGCTCCAAACTTCACGTTCGATAATAGTCCTGGCCTGAAGTCATCTACATGGCAATATTCTGTTACGGTCAAAGCGCCACCTGTCTGGCATTTTGAAATGACTTGGCCATAATTCTCCTGTATTTACTCACTTATATGCATGTCGCCCACTGTTCACTGTTTCCTAAGGCCAACGGGTGGCGGTGAGCCCGGGTGCGAGGGCCCTTTCATCGCTGCTTGCAGCTTTAATTAGAGCCCGAGCACTGATGGTGTGAGGACCCTATTGGAATTGCTCTGTTTATTATTAGGGCCCAAGCCACTAATGGAGCAGGGCCCTCTTGATCCCCTAAGGATTATTATTATTATTAGGGCCCAAGCCACTAAGGCGCAGGGGCCTATTGTTCTCCTAAGGATTATTATTATATATATTTTTTTTTTTTCTTCAACCTTCCAGGGCTTTTTGGGGGCCTTAACATGCTCAAAAACTCTTGAAAATTGGCACACACATTGGAATCTGCGGCCATTAGGACGCCGCAGAGGCTGGGACCTGGGCGTGGCATGGGGGCTCGACAGCGCCCCCTTGAATGGGATCCAAAAACTTGGCCATATATTAAACACGCTTGCATGTATTAGTATGAAACTCAGTACACATATAGACCTCATCGGGCCGAACAACTTTCGTGCTCTAAGTTATATGCCATCTCAACAGGAAGTCAGTTATTATGGGTTGTTTGAAAAACGCATGCTCTACAATTTGATATACACCTCCTAGGCGATTAATCCGATCACCACCAAACTCGGTCAGCATGAAGTCAAGACATTGAAAATTGAAAATGAAAATTGCCAGCGGATTGCAGCGGATTTTTGATATCTCGAACGGTTTGGCCGTGGCAACGGATTTATGGCGAGAAAAGGGAAACACGAAATGTGTTATAACGTCTGCATACATTGATTGATTTTTACGAAACTTCAGCTGTGTGTTCGTTGTAGGAGTCCGATCACATGGGTCCAGCAAGGCTCCTGTCTGCCTCGCTGCTCAGAGTGGTTTGCGTCTGTAACTCCGTATAGCTTTGTTTTGAATCTCTTACTTTCATTCATTGTTGCTTATATTATTATTACCTTATATATAATATTGCCTACCACATTAATCTGACGTCGCTAGCTTTTAATCTTTGAATCTAAATCGCTATTACAACGCGTTTGCATCTCGCTAGCTTGTTAACTTGTCATCAGTCTCTCGCGCGGTCATTTTCTTTTCAACGCGTTCATCAAACAGCTGTGGTAAGTCGGATCAGTCTACAAACACGGTGAGTCATGTCATCCTCTCCTAGTGTTATATCGTGTTCTGTTTGCCACATGTTCAGTATAGCTTTCTCTGTCAGCGACGAGGGATTTACATGTCATAAATGTAGGGAAATAGTCAGGCTGACAGAGAAAATCTCAGAATTAGAGACACGCATCCAAACTTTAATTGAGGATAGTAAGAATGTAAGGGCTTCAGATACTGTTTTGGATGCGACTAGCTTATTGAACTCTGTACATTGTTCGGTTCCGGCTGTAGAGCCCGCACAGCAGGGCACTTGGATTGAGGCGGCCTAGCCGCGGAAAACACCACTCTTCCGTTCCAATAAGAACATCAAACAGGTTCTCCCCACTCAGTGAAACACCCACTGAGAATCCTGTTGAAAGTGCCCTAGTTATTGGCGATTCTATTACACGGAACGTGAAAATAGAGACACCAGCCACCATAGTCACATGTTTGCCAGGAGCCAGAGCACCTGACATTAAAGCAAATTTAAAAGTGCTGGCTAATGCTAATCGTAAATACTCTAAAATCATTATTCACGTCGGCACTAATGATGTTCGACTTCGCCAGTCGGAGATCACTAAAATTAAAATTAAAGAGGTGTGTGAACTCGCAAGTACAATGTCAGGAAAAGTAATCTGCTCTGGTCCCCTTCCTGTTCGTCGGAGTGATGAGATAGTTAGCAGATTATCATCACTCAATGGCTGGCTGTCTAAGTGGTGTCCGCAGAATAATACAGGTTTCATAGACAATTGGAAAAGTTTTTGGGGGAGACCTGACCTGTTGAAAAGAGATGGTATTCATCCCTCCCGTGATGGTGCTGCTCTTCTCTCTAGTAATATGGAACACAGTCTTAGAGCTGAAACATAACAAACTGGGGGCCCAGGTCAGGAAGCAGACATACCGGCTAAACCGACCGTCTGCTAGCTGCCTCACGTTACAGAAGTCAGATAATTCCCAACACATAGAAACTCTTACACCTAGATATTATCACATAGAGACTGTGTCTGTACCTCGAATTAGTAAAAACAAAAAACTTCCAAACCCATTTAATGGTAAAAATTTAATTGATGTTCAACAAATAAAAAATAGAGATAATACTGATAAACAAATGATAAAGCTTGGGTTGTTAACTATTAGATCCCTTTCTTCAAAAGCGCGTGATTTTTTTCCCCAAACCAGTTCAGCGGAAATCCCGCCCTGAAGCCGATTCTAAACATTTCATTGGCCATGTCAATCACAATAACGATTGCCTACACCCAACCCTGATCCCTAAACCTACCCGTCACTGTAACCTGAGCCAATGAAATTGGTTGCAGGGTGGGGATTTCCGCTGAACCTTCTTCACGTAATAACCTAGAATATTGTCTAACACTTGATGGCTGCTCTGTTAAGTCTTCGTCGTCAGTTAGGAACCTGGGTGTGCTCTTTGATACCAATCTTTCATTTGAAGGCCATGTTACTAGCATCTGTAAAACCGCATTCTTCCATCTTAAAAATATATCTAAACTACGACATATGCTCTCAATGACAAATGCAGAACAGTTAGTTCATGCGTTCATGACCTCAAGGCTAGATTACTGTAACGCTCTACTGGGTGGTTGTTCCGCTCGCCTGTTAAACAAACTACAGCTCGTACAAAATGCAGCAGCTAGAGTTCTTACCAGAACCGGGAACACTTCCTGTAACACCAGATGTACTCATTACATCAGAAGAAGAATGGCATCTACGCTAATATTAGTCTTTCTGTTCATCCCAAGGTTTACCGTAGTCAACCGGATCCAGGCCGTATCCAGGTGCGATTGAGGACCTACACCTTGACACGACCACAACGCACCCCTGAAGTGTCAGCAGAGATTGAGTCAACTAGATCATCCATTGTGAAGGCCTCATCGACACGACAGCCAGTGGCACAGCTCCTCAACAAACCGTCCATACTGGCGTGATGAATACGATGGATTGAACTGGATTGAACCGGAAAAAATACTTTGAATGTTGCGATCCTATCAGGCTTATGATAGCTACCTGAATCGTAACAAAGCACTGTTTGCCAGAGGAGAACTGGCCCCCCGACTAAGCCTGGTTTCTCCCAAGGTTTTTTTCTCCATTTTAACACCTATTTGCCACCTGTTTGCCACCTGATGTCACCTGTTGGAGTTTGGGTTCCTTGCCGCTGTCGCCTTTGGCTTGCTTAGTTGGGGACACTTGACATTTGACATTTGATATTCAACAGTGCATTGCATCTGCATGCATTGACAGCATTTTGTTTAAGAGCTTCTATAAATTCTATACCATTTATCACTGTAAAGCTGCATTGTAAAAAGCGCTATATAAATAAAGGTGACTTGACTTGACTTGACATGGATGTGACTATTGTGAGTCAAAGTTATAGCGCCACTAACTGGCAGCAGGAAGTGTGTCACTTTCAAAATGCTTTGAGATCACCCTCTTTTGTTTACCCGATTTGCTTCAAACTTCATCACAATAATGTCAAAACATGGCAGATGCAGACCTGTTAATGTATTTTTGACATCTTAAATATTGTTGCCATGGCAACATGTCAAACTTTAATAATATTCTTGAGTGTTTTTGAGGCTCTTAACATGCAACAAATTGCATGAAACTCGACACACACATCAATATTGTCGACCAGTAGACATGGACAAAGCCTTAGAAACGGGCGTGGTGGAGGGGCTCAGTAGCGCCACCTTTTGACGAAAGTGGGGGGGTTATTTTTACCTACAGTCACCAAACTTGGTACACATATTGGTCTCATTAAGCCGGACAACTTTCTAATTTACAGTCATTAGCTCCGACCAACAGGAAGTCGGATATTTTGGTTTGAATGTGGATTTTTCACACACACTCTCTCTCTGTCCTCCCCCCCTCCCCCCTCAGTCTCACTCTTTCTCTCTCTCTCTCTCTGTGTGTGTGTGGGTCTCTGTTTGTGTGTGTGTGTGTGTGATCATATGGGCACCAACTGCTGCAGTAAATGTGGTGTATTCAAATAACTTTGAAATAGTCCTTTTATGTTTAACCGTTTTAAATGCCTATTGCCCGCCGTGCACAGTTTCCCTGAAGCCACCGGGGTGGCGGTGCCACCGGGCTTGGGCCCGCCATCGCTGCTTGCAGCTATTTTTTTTTTTTTTTTTTTTTCGTCATCCTGGGCTTTTTGGGGGTCTTAACATGCTCAAAAACTCTTGAAAATTGGCACACACATTGGAATCTGCGGCCATTAGGATGCCGCAGAGGCTGGTATCCGGGCGTTGCAGGGGGGCTCGACAGCGCCCCCTTGAAAGAAGTCCGAAAACTTGGTCCATATATCAAACACGCTTGCACGGATTTGTATGAAACTTGGTACACATATAGACCTCATCGGGCCTAACAACTTTCGTGCTCTAAGTTATACGCCACCCCAACAAGAAGTCGGCTATTACGGGTTGTTTGAAAAACGCATGCTCTGGAATTTGATATACTCCTCCTAGGCGATTAATCCGATCACCACCAAACTCGGTCAGCATGAAGTTAAGATATTGAGGATGTAAAATTGCCAGCGGATTTTTGATATCTCGAACGGTTTGGCCGTGGCGATGCAACGAATTTATGGCGAGAAAAGGGAAAAGGGAAGTGTGTTATAACTTATGCATACATTGATTGATTTTTATGAAACTTCAGCTGTGTGTTCGTTGTAGGAGTCCAATCACATGGATGTGGATATTGTGAGTCAAAGTTATAGCGCCACCACCTGGCAGCAGGAAGTGTGTCACTTTCAAAATGCTTTGAGTTCACCCTCTTTTTTTTTTTTACCTGATTTGCTTCAAACTTCATCACAATAATGTCAAAACAGGGCAGATGTAGACCTGTTAATGTATTTGTGATATCTTAAATATTATTGCCATGGCAACATGTCAAACTTTAATAATATTATTGAGTGTTTTTGAGGCTCTTAACATGCTTCAAATTGCATGAAACTCGACACACACATCAATACTATCGACCAGTAGACATGGACAAAGCCTTAGAAACGGGGGTGGTGGAGGGGCTCAGTAGCGCCAACTTTTGACAAAAGTGGGGGGGGGGGGTATTTTTATCTACAGTCACCAAACTTGGTACACATATTGTTCTCATTAAGCCGGACAACTTTCTAATTTACAGTCATTAGCTCCAACCAACAGGAAGTCAGATATTTTGATTTGAAAGTGGATTTTTCACACACTCTCTCTCTCTCTGTCCTACCCCCCTCCCCCTCAGTCTCTCTCTCTCTCTTTCTCTCTGTGTGTGTGTGTGTTTGTATGTGTGTGTGATCATATGGGCACCAACTGCTGCAGTAAATGTGGTGTATTCAAATGGATTTGAAATAGTCCTTTTGTTTAACCGTTTTAAATGCCTATTACCCGCCGTGCACAGTTGCCATGAAGCCACCGGGGTGGCGGTGCTACCGGGCTTGGGCCCGCCATCGCTGCTTGCAGCTATATTTCTTCTTCTCCCAAATGAATCGCTTTTTTGAGGGCCTAAACATGCTCGAAAACTCATGAAACTTTGCACACGCATCAGAAGTGGTGAAAATTTACGTCTGTTATGGATCTCAGAATTAGGTGTGGCAAAATGGCTCGATAGCGCCACCTACAAAATTTCAACAGAGTGCCCCTCACGCTACGTTTCACATACAGGTATGAAATTTGGTACACACATGTAACATCCCAATACCTACAGAAAAGTCTCCTGGTACGAAATCTGAAAACCATGAAACAGGAAGTTCTTGTAAATTGGGTATACAATGTCAGATCTGCCCCAAACTTCACGTTTTATTAGAGTCCTAGCCTGAAGATATCAACATGGCACTATTCAGTGACAGTCATAGCGCCACCTGTGGGCAACAGGAAATGACATGTTTTACACTGTGATTAACTCCTCGTAGACATTTAACCAGAACCACATCATATATGGTCAGTCTAATCTTAAGGCCTTAGCGATGTTAATTTGCAAAGATCTTGAGTTTTCGTTGAAGGGTGTGTCCGTGGTGGCCTGACAAAGTCTGATGTTTCACCATGAAGGAGGAAGCTGTTGTAACTCAAGCATACAGTGTCTGATGTGCCCCAAACTTCACATGTGTGATGAAAGTCCTGGCCTGAAGACATCTATATGCCAATTTTCACTTAGTCATAGCGCCACCTGCTGGCAACAGGAAATGGCATGTTTCACACTGTAATTCAATCCCACGAACACATTTCAATATGCCACAAAGTACCAAACATACTAGAAACATGTTAAATCATGCAACACTCTGCTAAGTGCTAATGTATGCAATTAACGCCACGAAACAGGAAGTTGTTGTAACTCAGGCATACAATGTCCGATCTGCTCCAAACTTCACATGTTTGATAATAGTCCTGGCCTGAAGTCATCTACATGGCAATATTCAGTTACGGTCAAAGCGCCACCTGTTGGCAGCAGGAAGTGTGCCACTTTGAAATGACTTTGCCATAATTCTCTTGTATTTTCTCGCCACTGTTGACTGTTTTCCTAAAGCCAACGGGTGGCGGTGAGCCCGGGTGCGAGGGCCCTTTCATCGCTGCTTGCAGCTTTAATTATTATTAGGGCCCGAGCACCGATGGTGTGAGGACCCTATTGGAATTGCTCCATTTATTATTATTATTCTTCTCCAAAGTGAATCGCATTTTTGAGGGCTTAAACATGCTCGAAAACTTATGAAACCTTGCACACGCATCAGAAGTGGTGAAAATTTACGTCTGTTATGGGTTTCAGAATTGGGCGGGGCAAAATGGCTTGATAGCGCCACCTAATGAAGTGCCCCTCGCGATACATTTCACGTAGATTTTGAAATTCGGTACACACGTTTAACAGCCCAATACCTACAAAAAAGTCTCTTGGAGCAAAATCTGAAACTGAACAGGAAGTCAGATATTTTGAATTAACTTGCCATTTTTTGCCATTTCCAGACGTTGTACTTTAAGGAACTCCTCCTAGAGCTTTAATCACATCAATGTCATATTTGGTCAGTCTAATCTAAAGGCCTTTGCGACGTTAAATTGCGAAGATCTAGATTTTTCACTGAAGGGCGTGTCCGTGGTGGCCTGACAAAGTTTGATGTTTCGCCATGAAACAGGAAGTTCTTGTAACTCGGGTATACAATGTCGGATCTGCCCCAAACTTCACATGTTTTATTAGAGTAGTGACCTGCACTGCACTGGACAAAATATTTAGCACTGCCTTTTATGCTTAACTTGAACAAGAAAAAAATATTCATTTAAAATATGAAATAAATGTCATAAAAACCATTAAATGTAACTTTCTCATGCATGTCAACACATTGTTACAACACTAATTTTGTGTTTTAAAACAAATTATAAGTAAACTGTTTGTGTTTCTTGAAAATGATTGCTTCAATTTATATTTTGGCAAATAGAACCTTATAATTCCAAGCGAAAAGTGTTTTTTTTAGAATTGGGTTCTATCTGCGATTAACCCGTTCCAAAAATTCCCATTTACAAATTTGAGAGGATTTTGATATTGTACATTTAGAATACATTTAGGGGCCCTGTCATTTTCATGTTTGAAAGAAACTTGTTCCCCATATAATTTTTGCTATATGGAATGCAAAAACTTTGAAGCTCAATATCTCAAAACTGCTCAAAACGCAGATAGAACCTTATAATTCCAAGGGGACGTTCTGTCTTTTTCTTTATTTGGCGCATAAACATTAATCATCTTAAAAACACAGTTTTGATACTCAAAATCTATAATTAAAACTCTTCCTTCACTATCAGCATACTGCATTACTTTTAAACAGACAAGCAACTCCACAAGCCCTTCATCATCATCATAATCACCTTCATTTTCAGTTTCATCAGGTTTAGAATCAATCTAGCTAAAGCTAGAGATTGGGAGGTCTCATTGACAATGGTCTTTTTACTCACATGCCTGTCCTTTTCTTTATTGTTCATTGAACACTGGACTACTACTGGTCCCTCTCTCTGGAGACAGGGGGTGCCACCCTGAGCTTGAATTGTGTGATCATTCTGTCCTAGATGCAATAGCTATAGCAACAGCTACTTTCTATATTATCCAAGATACTTTCCATTGTGTCTCCTTGCATGGGTCTGTTCTCTTCATTTGCCCCCATGAACAAGTCTGTACCCCCCATTACATCATTGTACTGTACATCACACATTTCTTTGCACTCTCTAGCATAATGCCCCTGCTTATCACACTTGTAACAAGTAAACTCAGGGCAGTCTCTTAATACATGTCCAGGCTGGATACAAATACAACAAGTAAAGTCAAGTCATCTTTATTTATATAGCGCTTTTTACAATGCAGATTGTGTCAAAGCAGCTTTACAGTGATAACTGGTATATAATTTTGAAAGAAAATGATGTCAATGCAGGCAGATGCAAAGCACTGTTGAATATCAAATGTCAAATGTCAAAAGTCCCCAACTAAGCAAGCCAAAGGCGACAGCGGCAAGGAACACCAACTCTAACAGGTGACATCAGGTGGCAAACAGGTGGCAAATAGGTGTTAAAATGGAGAAAAAAATGGATGATCTAGTTGACTCAATCTCTGCTGATACTTCAGGGGTGCGTTGTGGTCGTGTCAAGGCGTAGGTCCTCGATCTCACCTGGATACGGCCCGGATCCGGTTGACTACGGTAAACCTCGGGATAAACAGAAAGACTAATATTAGCATAGATGCCATTCTTCTTCTGATGTAATGAGTAAATCTGGTGTAATAGGAAGTGTTCCCGGTTCTGGCTGACCTAATTTATGCAGCCTAATAATCCTTTAACGGATTTGAAAAAATAAATTGATAATGTGTTATGTGTATGCCAGGTTAAAGAGATGCGTTTTTAGTCTAGATTTAAACTGACAGAGTGTGTCTGCTTCCCGAACAATGCTAGGAAGATTGTTCCAGAGTTTAGGTGCCAAATAGGAGAAGGATCTACCGCCTGCAGTTGATTTTGATATTCTAGGTATTATCAGCTGGCCTGAATTCTGAGATCGCAATAGACGTGAAGGACTATAATGCATTAAGAGCTCGCTCAGGTACTGGGGAGCTAAACCATTTAGTGCTTTGTAAGTAATTAGCAAGATTTAAAATCTATACGATGTTTAACAGGAAGCCAATGCAGTGTTGACAGAACTGGGCTAATATGGTCATACTTCCTAGTTCTAGTAAGAACTCTAGCTGCGTTTTGTACGAGCTGTAGTTTGTTTAACAGGCGAGCAGAACAACCACCCAGTAGAGCATTACAGTAATCTAGCCTTGAGGTCCTGAACGCATGAACTAACTGTTCTGCATTTGTCATTGAGAGCATAGGTTGTAGTTTATATATATTTTTAAGATGGAAGAATGCGGTTTTACAGATGCTAGAAACATGGCCTTCAAATGAAAGATTGGTATCAAAGAGCACACCCAGGTTCCTAACTGACGACGAAGACTTAACAGAGCAGCCATCAAGTGTTAGACAGTATTCTAAGTTATTGCGTGAATAAGTTTTTGGTCCAAAAATTAGAATCTCTGTTTTTTCTGAATTTAGCAGCATGTACAGAGTGAACAGCAATGGTCCTAGTACTGAGCCATGCGGTACTCCATATTGAACTTGTGATCGATATGACATCTCTTCGTTTACTACTACAAACTAATAACAGTCAGATAAGTATGATTTGAACCATGACGGTGCAATTCCACTAATGCCAACATAATTTTCGAGGCTATTTTAAAGAATATTGTGATCAATACTGTCAAATGTAGCACTTAGATAGAGTAACACTAATAGAGAGATACAACCACGAACTGATGATAAGAGCAAATCAATAATAACTCTAATGAGAGCAGTCTCAGTACTATGGTACGGTCTAAATCCTGACTGGAAATCCTCACAGATACTATTTCTTTCTAAAAAGGAACATAGTTGTGATGATACTGCCTTTTCTAGTATTTTTGACAGAAAAGTGAGATTTGAGATCGGCCTGTAATTGACTAATTCTCTAGGATCAAGTTGTGGTTTTTTAATAAGAGGTTTAATAATAGCCAGCTTAAAAGTTTTCGGTACGTATCCTAGTGATAAAGATGAATTAACGATATTAAGAAGAGGATCTATGACTTCTGGAAGCATCTCTTTCAATAGCTTAGTCGGTATAGGGTCTAACATACATGTTGTTGATTTTGATGATTTAACAAGTTTAGACAATTCTTCCTCTCCTAAAGCAGTAAATGAATTGAATTTTTCCTCAGGGACACTACAATGCACTGTCTGACGCGATACTGTAGTAGATGGTTGCATGGTTATAATTTTCTCTCTAATATTGTCAATCTTGCAAGTAAAGAAGTTCATAAAGTCATTACTGCTGTGCTCTTTGGAAACATCAGAAGTTGAAGCTTTATTTCTTGTTAATTTAGCCACTGTACCAAATAAATACCTAGGGTTGTGCTTATTTTCTTCTAAAAGTTTTGAAAAATTGGCAGATCTAGCAGTTTTTAAGGCCTTTCTGTACTCAATCATTCTCTCTCTCCACGAAATGTGAAAAACTTCTAGTTTTGTTTTCTTCCAGCTGCGCTCCATTTTTCTGGCTGCTACCTTTAGGGCCTGAGTGTGCTCATTGTACCACGGCATTGGATTAATTTCCTTAATCTTTTTTAAACGCAAAGGAGCAACTGAGTCTAATGTGCTGGAAAAGACAGAGGCAATAGTTTCTGTTGCAACATCAAGGTCTTCTAAGCTGTCTGGTATGCTAAGGCAATGAAACTGATCAGGAAGATTATTTATAAAGTGATCTTTAGTGGTAGAAGTGATGGTTCTACCATATTTATGGCAGGGAGGCAGTTTAGCAGCCTTGACTAAATGTAGTATACACGAGACTAGATAATGATCTGAGATGTCGTCGCTCTGCTGCAGAATTTCAAAGGCATCAGTATCGATTCCATGTGACAATATTAGATCTAAAGTATGATTACGACAACTAGATTATTGTCTGTGATAATATCATTTACAATAAGTGCTTTTGAAGAAAGGGATCTAATATTTAACAACCTAAGCTTTATCATTTGTTTATCAGTATTATCTCTATTTTTTATTTGTTGAACATCAATTAAATTTTTACCATTAAATGGGTTTGGAAGTTTTTTGTTTTTACTAATTCGGGGTACAGACACAGTCTCTATGTGATAATATCTAGGTGTAAGACTTTCTATGTGTTGGGAATTATCTGATTTCTGTAACGTGAGGTAGCTAGCAGACGGTTGGTTTAGCCAGTCTGTCTGCTTCCTGACCTGGACCCCAGTTTGTCATGTTTCAGCTCTAAGACTATGTGCCATATTACTAGAGAGAAGAGCAGCACCATCCCTGGAGGGATGAATACCATCTCTTTTCAACAGGTCAGGTCTCCCCCAAAAACTTTTCCAATTGTCTATGAAACCTATATTATTCTGCGGACACCACTTAAACAGCCAGCCATTGAGTGATGATAATCTCATCACTCTGACGAACAGGAAGGGGACCAGAGCAGATTACTTTTCCTGACATTGTACTTGCGAGTTCACACACCTCTTTAATGTTAATTTTAGTGATCTCCGACTGGCGAAGTCGAACATCATTAGTGCCGACATGAATAATGATTTTAGAGTATTTACGATTAGCATTAGCCAGCACTTTTAAATTTGCTTTGATGTCAGGTGCTCTGGCTCCCGGCAAACATGTGACTATGGTGGCTGGTGTCTCTATTTTCACGTTCCGTGTAATAGAATCGCCAATAACTAGGGCACTTTCAACAGGATTCTCAGTGGGTATATCACTGAGTGGGGAGAACCTGTTTGATGTTCTTATTGGAACGGAAGAGTGGTGTTTTCTGCGGCTAGGCCGCCTCACTGTTACCCAAGTGCCCTGCTGCGCGGTCTCTACAGCCGGAACCGAACAATGTACAGAGTTCACTAAGCTAGTCGCATCCAAAACAGTATTTGAAGCCCTTGCATTCTTACTATCCTCAATTAAAGTTTGGATGCGTGTCTCTAATTCTGAGATTTTCTCTGACTATTTCCCTACATTTATGACATGTAAATCCCTCGTCGCTGGCAGAGAAAGCTATACTGAACATGTGGCAAACAGAACACGATATAACACTAGGAGAGGATGACATGACTCACTGTGTTTGTAGACTGATCCGACTTACCACAGCTGTTTGATGAACGCGTTGAAAAGAAAATGAGCGCGCGAGACTGATGACAAGTTAACAAGCTAGCGAGATGCAAACGCGTTGTAATAGCGATTTAGATTCAAAGATTAAAAGCTAGCGACGTCAGATTAATGTGGTAGGCAATATTATATATAAGGTAATGATAATATAAGCAACAATGAATGAAAGTAAGAGATTCAAAACAAAGCTATACGGAGTTACAGACGCAAACCACTCTGAGCAGCGAGGCAGACAGGAGCCAGACACTTTCACTTGTCTGTTATGAATAACTCTAAAGTACTCTGCACCCTCTAGCGTTACAAACTTTGTTGAATATGGCAACGATTGAACAGTGTCAGAGAATTTACCTTTACAGAAGCGTGTCTCATCTGCAATGTCTGTTCCTGGCCATCTCCTCCTCTTTACTGGAGTTGTTGCTTTTCCTCATCCGTGATATAGAAAGATTCATAAATGAAACAAGCTCATAATTGTTCAGGCATCTAGCCATAATTTGACAGTTTTTGATTTTAAAACCATCAATCAGTCTTTCTTTTCCCTTAATGTGATTCATCATAATCTCGTACTTTTTATCTCCTTTAAACAGACATCCACAAACCTCCTTAATTCCTCTGAGTAGCCCCATCATTGTGATTTTTTTCATCCCCAACAATTTCCACACACACTGTTAAGTTCTTGTCAAACATCTTTTCCTCCATCATGACACGATTCCCACTGTCCTTTTTAGATGCTAGTTATGTTTGTTGTACTTCATTGTCTCCATCCATGTGCTCCATTCAATTAACAAACAAAACTCAAGAAAATCCCACCCACAAACAGCAGCTGCTCCAATAGGAACTGGGAGAAACAAAACTGAGAACTTAAAGTAATCCCTAATCACCAAAACTCTTTTTTCTCTCAAACACTGAGAAAGCAGCTCAAGGTTCCACATTATCCTTGCACACGCTCCTTGTACACACTGAGTGGTATGGCAGTAAACGAAAGCTGTGGCCAAGAGCAGGCTTTAAGACATTCAGACACTCTTTTTTTATTTTTTTCCTCAATATTCAAATATTTCCATTATAAATATAATACAACACAAGAAAGTTCCACATTAAAATATAACAGAATATTTTCTACAAAAACTTTTTTGTACATCTAAAAACCATCATAACATAGAATAAAAGCATTTTGTCATACCATAAAAAGCATTCCATTATACAGTATCTCACAGGAGTGAGTACACCCCTCACATTTTTGTAAATATTTTATTATATCTTTTCATGTGACAACACTGAAGAAATGACACTTTGCTACAATGTAAAGTAGTGAGTGTACAGCTTGTATAACAGTGTAAATTTGCTGTCCCCTCAAAATAACTCAACACATAGCCATTAATGTCTAAACCGCTGGCCACAAAATTGAGTACACCCCTAAGTGAAAATGTCCAAATTGGGCCCAAAGTGTCAATATTTTGTGTGGCCACCATTATTTTCCAGCACTGCCTTAACCCTCTTGGGCATGGAGTTCACCAGAGCTTCACAGGTTGCCACTGGAGTCCTCTTCCACTCCTCCATGACGACAACACGGAGCTGGTGGATGTTAGAGACCTTGTGCTCCTCCACCTTCCGTTTGAGGATGCCCCACAGATGCTCAATAGGGTTTAGGTACCCTCAGCTTCTTTAGCAAGGCAGTGGTCGTCTTGGAGATGTGTTTGGGGTCATGTTGGAATACTGCCCTGCGGCCCAGTCTCCGAAGGGAGGGGATCATGCTCTGCTTCAGTATGTCACAGCACATGTTGGCATTCATGGTTCCCTCAATGAACTGTAGCTCCCCAGTGCCGGCAGCACTCATGCCGCCCTAGACCATGACACTCCCACCACCATGCTTGACTGTAGGCAAGACAGACTTGTCTTTGTACTCCTTACCTAGTTGCCGCCACACACGCTTGACACCATCTGAACCAAATAAGTTTATCTTGGTCTCATCAGACCACAGGACATGGTTCCAGTAATCCATGTCCTTAGTCTGCTTGTCTTCAGCAAACTGTTTGCAGGCTTTCTTGTGCATCATCTTTAGAAGAGGCTTCCTTCTGGGACGGCAGCCATGCAGACCAATTTGATGCAATGTGCGGCGTATGGTCTGAGCACTGACAGACTAACCCCCCACCCCTTCAACCTCTGCAGCAATGCTGGCAGCACTCATACGTCTATTTCCCAAACAACCTCTGGATATGACGCTGAGCACGTGCACTCAACTTCTTTGGTCGACCATGGCGAGGCCTGTTCTGAGTGGAACCTGTCCTGTTAAACTGCTGTATGGTCTTGGCCACCGTGCTGCAGCTCAGTTTCAGGGTCTTGACAATCTTCTTATAGCCTAAGCCATGTTTATGTAGAGCAACAATTCCTTTTTTCCAGATCCTCAGAGAGTTCTTTGCCATGAGGTGCCATGTTGAACTTCCAGTGACCAGTATGAGAGAGTGAGAGCAATAACACCAAATTTAACACATCTTCTCCCCATTCACAGCCGAGACCTTGTAACACTAACGAGTCACATGACACTGGGGAGAGAAAATGGCTAATTGGGCCCAATTTGGACATTTTTACTTAGGGGTGTACTCACTTTTGTGGCCAGCGGTTTAGACATTAATGGCTGTGTGCTGAGTTATTTTGAGGGGACAGCACTGTTATACAAGCTGTACACTCACTACTTTACATTGTAGCAAAGTGTCATTTCTTCAGTGTTGTCACATGAAAAGATATAATAAAATATTTACAAAAATGTGAGGGGTGTACTCACTTCTGTGAGATACTGTAATATACGAGAAATCTTTTAAAAGTTCTTTGCATAACACTTCTATCATCTATTTACACAAATTTCTCTTCAAAAACATCACATTCTTCTGGTTATCTTAGAAATTATCCTTCATTTTCTGGCACTTCCCAATATGAATAATTAAAAAGCTTACAAACCTCTGGAGTAAAAACCTTATAATAATCATCTATTTTATTTTCATGTTTAAAATAATAAAACAGACATTCCACATATCTTTCCACCTTTCTTTTGAACAAATACCATACATTCATTTTTTTTTTTTCTCTTTTTGCCACAACTCTTCTTTCCCATATTGCACTTTTCATCAACATCACAAGCAGATTTATTTTTTTTAATTGTTTTTACATTATTTATCCAATCCCAGCATTCCATGTCTTTATTCCGCTTATTCCATTCCATGTCTTAATCATTTTGCTCCCCTTTCAAATCTTCAAATATAGTTTTACATTTTCCATTGAAATATTTCAATTCTTTGCAGTGTAAAAACAAATGTAAAAACCTCATGACATACTTGACATGTTGCACTTTGCTCCGTTCCAGTTTCGTTCAGTAAAACATCTATAAAAACCACTTTGTGTCTAACAAAATATTCCAAGCTCTCCAATTTCGTTTCTATTATTGTTCCTTTCATATTATTCCAAATGTTCTCTTCTTTTAAATATTTGAATTTCTGTTGCCAGTACACATTTACAATAGGCTTTTTAAAAACACCATCTCTAAAAAAAACATAAAACAACTTTACAAAAACCATACAATTTTTCTTCCAACTTCACATACACTTCTTTTCCATTTTTTCCCTCTCCATACTTAAAATTCTTTTTATCCAGTCTTTGGGTATTGCCTTTTTAATTACTTTATATTTGTGTATTATCTCGTCTGCTAAAATCCTCCTTCGCCTCCTCCATTTCATCTACTATATATTGTACAGGTAAAAAACCCTCCTTAAATTCATATAAAACATCCCTTACTCTTGTAATTCCCATCCCACCAATTTTTTTTTTTTTTTTTTTTTTAAAAGATCTCTTTACCTTGATTTAAAATGCCATTGTTTAAGAATAAAGGCTGATTTAAAATGTTTTCTCTGCCTTGCAGGTTGTACTTTACATTGATTAAAAAATTTCCCCAGGCTTTCATCATCTCCTTATAAAAATCTGGTAGCTCTTCCATCATCCAATTCTTTGTTTTCATCAATAAAATGTTATCTCCCAGATTAAAATTCCTACATTTATTTAAAAAATATTTTTTTTAGCATTCTTTCTACCCACAATGGCGTAGATGACAGATATCGTCTCAGGTTACGTATGTAACCATAGTTCCCTGAGAAAGGGAACGAGACGCTGCGTCCGATAGGATCGCTTTGGGAACGCCCTCAGCGTGATAGCGTCTGATGCACGTCTGTCAACTAGTCCAATGGCGAGAGTGAACGTCACGGGCGGGTGACGTCACGACCAGGAAAGGATAAATACACATCCGGCGAGACCGGCTTCAGCTAAATCTGCCGAAGCAAATCGAACACAGGGATGCAGGGAGTATGGCAACACGACGCAGCGTCTCGTTCCCTTTCTCAGGGAACTATGGTTACATACGTAACCTGAGACGTTCCCTTTCGAGGGAACTCGCGCTGCGTCCGATAGGATCGCTTTGGGAACGATATACCAAAACGCCATAATCACAAATACCTGTCTGTGTGAAACTGTGGCACACTTAGGACAGTAACACTGATGATCCTGGAGCTGCGTCCAGGTCAAGGTCATAATATCTCACAAAAGTGAGAGGCGAGGACCAACCGGCCGCATCGCAAACTTCCTTGAGGGAAACCCCCGAAATTAAGGCCTTGGAGGCTGCCATACTCCTAGTTGAATGCGCTCTGACAGCTAAAGGACACTGCTGGCCAGAGACCTCGTAAGCGAGCGAAATAGCCTCAACTATCCACTTGCTCACAGTGTGTTTAGAGGCAGGACGACCCCTGTTATGTGGTCCAAAGCACACAAATAACTGGTCTGCTTTCCTCCACAGGGCAGCTCTGTGGACATATGTGTCCAGTGCTCGCACTGGACACAGTAGATTCAGTTTCTCCTGGTCTGGGGTAACAAATGGAGGAGGACAAAAAGCTTGCAGCACAATAGGCCTTGGAACATTAGTCAAAACCTTAGGGATATACCCAGGTTTGGGGTAGAGGAAGGCTTTGACCATCCCCGGCGCAAACTCAAGACAGGTTGGGGACACTGAAAGGGCCTGAAGGTCTCCTACTCTCTTAAGGGACGATATAGCAAGAAGGAAGACAGTCTTAAGTGTCAGGAACTTATCTGAGACTGACTCAAGTGGCTCAAATGGAGCTGTAGATAGGCCTTCCAATACAATGGCCAAATCCCAAGCAGGGACCCTCGTGCGCATCGCACGCCTCAGCCTCTGGGTGCCACGGAGGAAACGAATAACCAACGGGTTCTTCCCGACAGTAGTACCATCCACATGGGCATGGTAAGCAGATATAGTTGAAACATATACTTTAAGTGTAGATGGGGTTAACCCAGATGAGAAGCGGCACTGTAGGAACTCAAGTACTGAACCTATCGGGCAGTAGACTGGATCCAACTGCCGTTCTTGACACCAGGAAGTGAAAAGTTTCCACTTCAAAGCGTATAGTTTCCTCGTGGAAGGAGCTCTGGATTGAAGAATGGTCTCTACAACCTCAGTTGAGAGACCAGCCTCTATGAGTTTGGCCCCCTCAGAGGCCAAACCCACAGATTCCACATTTCTGGACGGGGATGGAGAATTGTGCCCCCCGCCTGAGACAGGAGGTCCCTCCTGATCGGAATCTTCCAAGGTGAGCCATCGAGAAGAGCTATCAGGTCCGAAAACCATATGCGGCTCGGCCAGTGAGGTGCTACTAACAGTAGAGTTATCCCTTCCCGGCGAATCTTTTCCAGAACTTCTGGGAGCAGAACAACTGGGGGAAATGCATACAGACGCAGCCTCGGCCACGCCTGTACCATGGCATCCAGTCCCAGAGGAGCTGGATGTGTGAGGGAGAACCAAAGTGGACAGTGCGTCGTATCCTGAGACGCGAACAGATCCACTTCCGCTTGGCCATAAATCTCCCATATGAGCTTCACCACCTCCGGGTGAAGTCTCCATTCCCCTGGCCTCAGCCCCTGCCTCGACAGGATGTCTGCTCCAATATTCTGAGTCCCTGGAATGTAGATAGCTCTCAAGGAGAGCATCTTCCCCAGAGACCACAGGAGGATCTGTTGCGCCAGTTTGTATAATGGGCACGACCGCAGACCCCCCTGTCGATTTATATACGAGACCACCGATGTGTTGTCCGTCCTGACTAGCACATGATGGCCCCTCAGGTCTGGAAGGAAGAACTTCAACGCATTGAAGACCGCCATCATCTCCAGGCAATTTATGTGCCATGAGAGCTGATGAGTCTTCCACAGACCCTGAGCTGAGCGGCCTTCCATTACCGCTCCCCAGCCTGTGAGAGAAGCGTCCGTCGTCAGAGTGACACGGCGACATCGAGCTCCTAACACAGGGCCCTGGGACAGGAACCAATTTTTCTTCCATATGATCAAGGCGTGGAGACAGCGCCGCATGATCTTGATCATACGAAGTGGGTTGCCCCTCGGGGAGAACCCTTTGGTCCTGAGCCACCACTGTAAGGGTCTCATGTACAGCAGGCCAAAAGGTATCACGTTGGACGCTGCTGCCATCAGACCCAGCAGTCTCTGAAACTGCTTTACAGTGCGTGACTGGCCTAGCTTCAATTCTTTCATGGCTGATAGAATGGCAGTGATGCGAACTGGAGAGAGACATGCTCGCATTATCACTGAATCCCAAACCACACCAAGAAAAGTGGTCCTCTGTCGTGGAGTGAGCACGCTTTTCTTTGCATTCAGTCTCAACCCCAATTTCTGAATATGCGCGAGAACGACATCTCGATGCCGAACCGCCATCTCCTCTGACTGTGCTAAAATCAACCAGTCGTCGATATAATTCAGGATGCGTATGCCCTGCAGCCTGAGCGGGGCCAGTGCTGCATCTACGCATTTCGTGAATGTGCGGGGTGAGAGAGCTAGGCCGAATGGAAGAACCCGAAATTGGTACGCCTCGCCCCCAAAAGCGAACCTCAGGAACTTCCTGTGCTGTGGAAGGATGGAGATATGGAAGTATGCGTCCTTGAGATCTATTGTGACAAACCAATCCTCGGATTTGATTTGAGTCACGATTTGACTTATCGTCAGCATCTTGAATTTTAGCTTTCGTACTGCTCGATTCAGATGTCTTAGATCTAAAATAGGGCGCAACCCCCCATCCTTTTTTGGAACCAAGAAATACCGGCTGTAAAACCCGGACTCCCTGTCGGCAACCGGAACCCTCTCTATAGCCTCCTTTGCTAATAGGGTTTTTATTTCTTGCTCCAACACCAGAGCCTGCTGAGGAAGCACTGACGTATGCAGCACTCCTTTGAACAGAGGTGGATGGCACCAAAACTGGATTTTGTAACCTTTGTGTATAATCTGCAGGACACAACATGAGATATTTTGAAGAGATTTCCACTCTACCAGAAAATCTACTAAGGGAACCAGCCTCTCGAGGCTGGCCTCTGGTGTTTTGTTCACAGCACATTTTTGATGTAAATTTATCCTCCTCAGAGGATGTGACGCAGCGTCGTGTTGTTGTGAACACTGCGTCACTAATTCGGTGGGAACCGCTGCGCCCCGAATCACCCAAGGTGGCGGGGTTGGCAGAACGGCCTCCTGAGGGCCACGAGGTGGAACGGGCACCGTATACTGAGGTGTGTACCGCACCACCCCGTGCGGGGCTGCCCTCAGAAGCCTGACACCCCTGGCGTCAGGACTTCTTCTGCCCAGCCTTCTTCGCCTGAAGCAAAACCCTCAGGTCTGTCTTTGGCTTAGAAGGCTTGGGCTGAGAGTGCCGTCCCGGCCCACCGTGTCTTTGAGGTGGAGCACAAGAAGCGACACTCTCTTTCTGTTGCGCTCGGTATGAGGAGCTATACGGCTGGGGCTGCTCACGCCCAGCAGCCCCAGAGGATGGATGGCGGCGTGGTAAATATTTCTTAAACGCCTCCGCTTGCTTCTTAGCTTCCTGGAACCTGTCGACGACTGATGTAACCGCGTCGCTGAACAGGCCAGAAGGCACAAGCGGGGCGTCGAGGAGAAAGGCCCTGTCTTTATCCTTTAATTCAGACAGATTGAGCCACAGGTGCCTCTCTGTCGCCACCAAGGCTGCCATAGACCGCCCAACAGCTCTGGCGGTCTCCTTGGTGGCCCTAAGAGACAGATCTGTGGCTCGACGCAGTTCTCGAACTGCGTCTGGGCCAATCCCCTCCCCGCCATCCAGATCCTTCAGCAGGTCTGCCTGGTATGCTTGCAGAATAGCCATCGTGTGCAAGCATGCACCAGTCTGACCTGCTGCCGTATACGCTTTTCCCACTAACCCTGATGTAGCTTTAAGTGGTTTAGTGGGAAGCGTGGGGGTCTTCAGAGACGACGTTGAACCCGGGGACAGATAGCTCGCAAGCGTCTGTTCAACCCGGGGCATCGTCCCATAACCATATTCTTTCAGCCCTCTTATGTTAGAATAGTGCTTGACATGAGGGCTAAACAAGCGTGATGAATATGGTTTTTTCCATGATCTCGTTAGCTCATCATGCAGATCATGGAAGAATGGTAGACCCCGTGGTGGAAGTGCTTTATTTGATGACAAAAAGCGCTCGTCCAGTTTGCTTTTCGGACGAGCGCCCTGATTCTCGGCTGGCCAATCAATGCTTAGCTTTGACACAGCGCGAGAAAGCACATCCACCAGCTCTTCATACTCAGGGGAAAGTGATGGCGAGTCATCTTCCCCCATATCGACGCTCAGCACATCCAATTCCTCAGAACTAGAGTGCTGACGCGACGAGCCCTCTCCCTGGGCGGAAGAAGCCGCGGGGCGGGCTTCCGACACCAGCGAGGGGGCGAGGGATCTGCCAGGTGAAGGCTGAGAAAGAGCACTCATGCCCGTCTCAAGCCCCGCTGACAGATCCATCTGCGAACCCCACGACATCTTTCTCCGCGCCGCCTCGGCAGACGCGGGCCCAGAGCCGTGGGGAACGCTTGCCTGCGCACTTTCCTCGAAAAGTGCGAGGCGGGAGCGGAGTGTCCTTAAAGGAAGCTTTTCACAATGCTCGCATTCAGCCCCCTCGAAGGCTGAAAGAGCATGCTCCGCTCCCAAACACATCACGCACAAATCGTGTGTATCCCCACCCGTCAGGAAACGAGGGCAGGGAGGAGTACACGGTTTAAATGCTTGTGTGTTCGCCATAACTGTATATATATTGAGCTGCACTATATCGGGACAGACAACAATAAATAGACAAAGACAGTTTCACATAGAGCGCTTAGCTGAGGCAGAACAGCTGAAGCCGGTCTCGCCGGATGTGTATTTATCCTTTCCTGGTCGTGACGTCACCCGCCCGTGACGTTCACTCTCGCCATTGGACTAGTTGACAGACGTGCATCAGACGCCATCACGCTGAGGGCGTTCCCAAAGCGATCCTATCGGACGCAGCGCGAGTTCCCTCGAAAGGGAAACACCGATCAGGCATAACACTATGACCAGTGACAGTTAAATTGAATAACACTGATTACCTCTTCATCATGGCACCTGTTAGTGGGTGGGATATATTATTCCCAGTTCAGACTACACAATTTTAACCCGATTTTGCCACAATTTGCTTGACGTAGGGTGTTGTGGGGATTCGTAAACGACAATGAGTGTCGGGACACAAGATTCGATCATTTCAGCTCGCATAGTGTGTCATAGTGAACGACAACCGATGCCACGTCTGCAATGCTTCATGACGTCAGGACAGAAAGACTAGCATGTTTAATTTTTTTCTCCGTCGTCCACGACAAGTTTCATCACTCTGGCCAATAGAAGCACAGAAGCGCCTTCCTACATGCCTTCAAACTTACCGAAATGAAAGAGAGACAATGGCATTGTTCCTGCTAGGTGGAATTTACAATGGAGGAAATGTTTGTGGAGCTATGGCAACAATACTCCTGTGTTTATGATGTTTCCTTGAGAAACTAAAAGTTACCGCGACAGAGCAAAAAAAGGTAAATAAAATATATGTTACCTAAGTTCTCTTTGGAGGAAATCCAAATATCCATCCAATTCAGATATGTGTCCACCTTTGGGCTTTTTGGTCGACAAAACAGAGCAAAACACGCTGCTAGCCATTGTTCGTTTATGCTAATGGTACCCTTTGTCAGTCGATGGTCCCGCCTTCTCGCAGTTAAAGACGGCACGCGATGAATGGTCGGGAAGCAACGAGCCCTTAATGCACTATAGTCCTTCACGTCTATTGCGATCTCAGAATTCAGGCCAGTTGGTAATACCTAGAATATCAAAATCAACCGCAGGCGGTAGATCCTTCTCCTATTTGGCACCTAAACTCTGGAACAATCTTCCTAGCATTGTTCGGGAAGCAGACACACTCTGTCAGTTTAAATCTGGACTAAAAACGCATCTCTTTAACCTGGCATACACATAACACATTATCAATTTATGTTTTCAAATCCGTTAAAGGATTGTTAGGCTGCATAAATTAGGTTAGCCGGAACCGGGAACACTTCCTATAACACCAGATGTACTCGTTACATCAGAAGAAGAATGGCATCTACGCTAATATTAGTTTCTCTGTTTATCCTGAGGTTTACCGTAGTCAGCCGGTTCCGGGCCGTATCCAGGTGAGATCAAGGACCTGTGCCTTGACACGACCACAATGCAGTGTCAGCAGAGATTGAGTCAACTAGATCATCCACTGTGAAGGCCTCATCGACACGACAGCCAGTGGCACAGTTCCTCAACAAACCGTCCATACCGGTGTGATGAATACGATCCTCAACTGGATGGAACTGGAATAAATACTTTGACTGTTGCGATCCCATCTGACTTATTATGATTCAGGCAGCTACCATAAAGCACTGTTCACTGTTGGCCAGAGGAGAACTGGCCCCCCGACTGAGCCTGGTTTCTCCCACGGTTTTTTTCTCCATTTTAACACCTGTTTGCCACCTGATGTCACCTGTTGGAGTTTGGGTTCCTTGCTGCTGTCGCCTTTGGCTTGCTTAGTTGGAGACACTTGATTTGAGCGAGTTTGACAAAGAACAAATTGTGAGGGCTATATGACTGGATCAGAGCACCTCCAAAACTGCAGCTCTTGTGGGGCGTTCCCAGTCTGCAGTGGTCAGTATCTAGCAAAAGTGGTCCAAGGAAGGAACAGTTGTGAACCGGCCAGTGTCATGGGTGGCCAAGCCTCATTGATGCACGTGGGGAGCAAAGGCTGGCCCGTGTGGTCTTATAACATGCGTTCAAGAAATAATCAAGCAAGTTTGTGATTGGCTACATGGCTCAAAAATACGTTGTAAATAGAAAACCTGTTTATTAGTTTTGACGCTCTCAAGAGCACAATCACCAAATCTGTTTATGATGAGACTGAGAGCATTAGCGAGAGTGCAGAATTCAGTTAGAATTCTGAGTTCAGCTCGCGCACTGAACAAAACTCCGGCGTTTCAGCGATGACTAATCTGAACACCTCTGATTGGCCATTGCAGTTGTAAGCTCAACAGAATCATGTGTGGTTGGTTATAGGGCGCAAGATCTATATTAAATGCCGCAACCAACACTTTTCATTTAATTTTTTTTTATTTTCACTTTATTACTAGATTTAGTTTAAATGTGCAGATGCATTTTTGGCCAAAGCCCCCGTTAATTTTTGACCCATTGCCAGGGGAAGGCTAAGCCTTCCCCAGCTCCGCCTATGATACATAGCCTAATCAGCATAAAACTTGGCACAGCGCACCAGTAAACGTATTTATTATGAGTGTGTAGTGCAAAAACAGCAAGCAGACTTTCTAAACATTTTAATAATTTATTGTTTCAAGCTTTCTACAGATATATTTCTCGTGTCTGTGAGGGAAGTACGGTTCATGTTTGTTACGTGCTCAAGTTCACAGAGATGACAGAACGCGCATCCTGGTTTATTTCATTTCACAAAAGCACACCGTTTTCTGTTATTGTGAGTTTACAGAAATAAAAGTAGACCCTTTACAGTTTGTATTACTCTTATCTGTATGACCAAAATGATGGAGTGTTTTAAGTTATCGCACCTGCGCCTCCATGTCATTCAGCGAGCGCGCTCTCCACACAAACGGATATGCACCAAATAATAGTGCACATTTATCTAGGACTACCAGGCTAACATTAGCGGACTTGTAAAGTTGCTACTACTTACATGTTTCAAGTGATAAGCCATATTTGATGGTCGATGAATGATAGGCGAATGTTTGTATTTCCTGCGTTAACGATCTCTCCCTCACGAACTGCGTGACTTCGCCACGTCTTGATGTATCCAATGCCTTGAAGTATGTCAATTTAGGTATTTTTTTCAGTATATCTTGTTCACGTTGTTGTTTTAACCTTTGTATTTTCCGATTTTTTGTGCTCCACTATCGTAATTTATTTCAGACATTTTGCCGCTATGCCGCCTAGCAATAGCAGTGACATAATGAAAATGATTTACATGATTTGATCAGCAGCTGATTGGACAGATGTGACCCAAATGTCACATCTATCCAATCACCTGATTTTTTAATGTTTCTTATGGGCCAATGAGGGTCTTTTTTTGTTCGCGCTGTAACTTAAAAAAAAAAAAATACTGCAGCCTAGGTAAGCCTGTGCGTTAATCTGCGCCTGGGCACCAGGATGCACTATGGGAAGAAGGCAAGCCGGCGGAGTCAGTGTGAAGCTTTGGGCAATGTTCTGCTGGGAAACCTTGGGTCCTGCCATCCATGTGGATGTTACTTTGACACGTACCACCTACCTAAGCATTGTTGCAGACCATGTACACCCTTTCATGTAAACGGTATTCCCTGGTGGCTGTGGCCTCTTTCAACAGGGTAATGCGCCCTGCCACAAAGCAAAAATGGTTCAGGAATGGTTTGAGGTGCACAACAACGAGTTTGATGTGTTGACTTGGCCTCCAAATTCCCCAGATCTTAATCCAATCAAGCATCTGTGGGATGTGCAGAACAAACAAGTCTGATTCTTGGAGGCCCCACCTCGCAATTTACAGAAATTAAAGGATATGCTGCTAACATCTTGGTGCCAGATACCACAGCACACCTTCAGGGGTCTAGTGGAGTCCATGCCTTGATGGGTCAGAGCTGTTTTGGCAGCAAAAGGGGGACCAACACAATATTAGGAAGGTGATCATAATGTTATTCCTGATCAGTGTAAAACATACCATAATTTTGACACCATTAAAACATTCAGAATTAAAACCTTCCCTTTCAAACTCAAGTCCTCAATTTCCATTTCCTCTTTCAATACCTCCTAATATTTCTTCCCACATAGTTTATTTTACCTTCTTTTTATTTTTCCCCATTAAAACACCTAAAATCTTTATTTCTTTTGCTTCCTTCAAAATAATATGATTTGTTAAATCTGCCACCCCTCCAAATCTCATATACACTGTTTTCTTCATTTACCTTACCTCCTGATCTCTTACAAAACATCTGTACAATTTCCATTACTTTTTTAACACTCTTCACTTCCTTTACCATCACTGTAGTATCATCCGCATAATGAAATATTTTGTCTTTTTCACTACTTCCTTCAACTTTTATTCCTCTTATTTTTTCTCCTTCTTTTATGGCTAAGCCTAAAGGTTCAGCGACCAGCAAATCTAAAAGTGCAGATAGTGGACATCCTTGCCTACCCTCTTTCCTTATTTGTCCTACTTTTCTGTATTAACCCACAGTACTTTATTGTAAACTTTTTTTCTAAATAATTCACATCTTCCTTGTACATTCCATTTTCTTTTTCCTTTTCAATGATTCATTTTATACTTAAAACATAATCTTCGTTCTTTAAAACCTCTGTGTTTTAAAGAATGAAGTGTTGCGTGCGATGTTGCCTAGACAGCATTCGAATGAAGTTTGTTAACATTTATTGACAAACTTCATTAGAATGCTGTCTAGGCAACATTGCGCACAATACAATATAATATGCAATATGTTAATATAATCATTTCTTAATTCCATGCTTTTTCTTAATTAAAAATAAATATTATTATAGTCTTATCTATTTCTGATAATTCCAGGTTGCTATGGTCGCGCAGGTTGTTTACACATTTAACTCGGGGCCATGAGAAATAGATATCTGTTACCGGTGCTGGTGTAGAGACAAGGCAGTACAAGGAAATCCACAATAACAGGCACTTTAATGAACAACGGAGAAGACACAACCAAACACACATAGCATAACATTACATTAAGAATGGACAGGGAGTGAAGGGAGTGAGTCCATTATATAGGGAGTGCTGATGAAGAAGTCCAGGTGCAGGTGATGAGTGCTGATGGGGAGATGACGAGGGAAGTGAGTGCAGGTTTGGAGACAAGAGGATCATGGAAAATGGAGTCCAGGAGACAAGGGAACTGTGACAATATCGTTCCCTCAACATAATTAAGTCACGGCCACGAGAAAAATATATTGTTCCCTCAACATATGATCTCAAGGCCACGACATAGGGATGTCGTTACCTCGACAAAATGATCTCGTGGCCACGGCATATTATCATGTTCCCATGAGTTTATATGTCATTGCCACAACAAAACTAAGTGAACCAAACATGTCCCCTCCCCGTCACCGTAGCTTTAAAAACCATTCCCTCAGCCATTTCTAATTTACTAAAAACTGTATTAAAATCTCCCATCATAATAACTTCTTTGTGCTTTTTTAAAAATTCCCTTAACCCCTTAAAATATTCTTTATTTTCTTTCTCTTCTGTGGGTGCATGTACATTTACTACAATTACTTTTTTCTTTTCGTACTCCATTTCCACCGCTATGCATTTCCCATCTTTATCCTTATTCACTGTTTTACATGTTACACCTCTGTTTTCTTTGATTAAAATTGCCACTCCTCTGCCCATTCTATCATCATTGCTATATAAAATTTCCCCATTCCATCTTTTCCTTATTTCAGTTATAAATCCTTCTCTCCAGTTAGTTCCTTGTAAAAAAAAAAAAATCACATCTTCTCCTTTACACATTTCTTTCACTTTTTCAAATTTTGTCTAAAAGTCCTCTGGCATTAAAATGAACAATTCTTAGAAGCATAAAACATAAAAAAAACATACATAAAACCCATCTTTTCAGTCATCTCTAAATCCTAATAATCTCATACCTGTTTACACTTTTAATTAAATCTTCTTTGGGTTGGGCATTTTTTCCTCGCTGTTTCCAAGTTTGGTGTTACCTTTGCTGATCTTCTTCTTTTTAGTTGATTTCATCGGTACATCCTCCTTTTCTTTTTCTTTTTTACTTCCTTTTGCAACAATGTGTTCCTTATTCCCTTGTTCCACTGTGTCCTAAGCACTTTCCATACTTTCAGTCCTGTCCATTTGTGTCCGTATTTTATGGGGGTAGATTTGTAGCTAAATTCCAAATAAATAGATTATGATCCACAAATAAATGTAAAGATATTCACAAAAAATAATCGTATGCACAAATGAATATAATGAGATCCACAAATATATAGGAGTTTCACAAAAAATTACAAACCCGGTTCCAAAAAAGTTGGGACACTGTACAAATTGTGAATAAAAAAGGAATGCAATCATTTACAAATCTCATAAACTTATATTTTATCCACAATACAAATATAGATAACATATCAAATTTTGAAAATGAGACATTTTGAAATGTCATGCCAAATATTGGCTCATTTTGGATTTCATGAGGGCTACACATTCCAAAAAAGTTGGGACAGGTAGCAATAAGAGGCCAGAAAAGTTAAATGTACACATAAGGAACAGCTGGAGGACCAATTTGCAACTTATTAGGTCAATTGGCAACATGATTGGGTATAAAAAGAGCCTCTCAGAGTGGCAGTGTCTCTCAGAAGTCAAGATGGGCAGAGGATCACCAATTCCCCCAATGCTACGGCGAAAAATAGTGGAGCAATATCAGAAAGGAGTTTCTCAGAGAAAAATTGCAAAGAGTTTGAAGTTATCATCATCTACAGTGCATAATATCATCCAAAGATTCAGAGAATCTGGAACAATCTCTGTGCGTAAGGGTCAAGGCCGGAAAACCATACTGGATGCCCGTGATCTTCGGGCCCTTAGACGGCACTGCATCACATACAGGAATGCTACTGTAATGGAAATCACAACATGGGCTCAGGAATACTTCCAGAAAACATTGTCGGTGAACACAATCCACCGTGCCATTCGCCGTTGCCGGCTAAAACTCTATAGGTCAAAAAAGAAGCCATATCTAAACATGATCCAGAAGCGCAGGCGTTTTCTCTGGGCCAAGGCTCATTTAAAATGGACTGTGGCAAAGTGGAAAACTGTTCTGTGGTCAGATGAATCAAAATTTGGAAAACTGGGACGCCATGTCATCCGGACTAAAGAGGACAAGGACAACCTAAGTTGTTATCAGAGCTCAGTTCAGAAGCCTGCATCTCTGATGGTATGGGGTTGCATGAGTGCGTGTGGCATGGGCAGCTTACACATCTGGAAAGGCACCATCAATGCTGAAAGGTATATCCAAGTTCTAGAACAACATATGCTCCCATCCAGACGTCATCTCTTTCAGGGAAGACCTTGCATTTTCCAACATGACAATGCCAGACCACATACTGCATCAATTACAACATCATGGCTGCGTAGAAGAAGGATCCGGGTACTGAAATGGCCAGCCTGCAGTCCAGATCTTTCACACATAGAAAACATTTGGCACATCATAAAGAGGAAGATGCGACAAAGAAGACCTAAGACAGTTGAGCAACTAGAAGCCTGTATTAGACAAGAATGGGACAACATTCCTATTCCTAAACTTGAGCAACTTGTCTCCTCAGTCCCCAGACGTTTGCAGACTGTTATAAAAAGAAGAGGGGATGCCACACAGTGGTAAACATGGCCTTGTCCCAACTTTTTTGAGATGTGCTGATGCCATGAAATTTAAAATCAACTTATTTTCCCCTTAAAATGATACATTTTCTCAGTTTAAACATTTGATATGTCATCTATGTTGTATTCTGAATAAAATATTGAAATTTGAAACTTCCACATCATTGCATTCCTTTTTTATTCACAATTTGTACAGTGTCCCAACTTTTTTGCAATCGGGTTTGTAATTGAATTCACAAATAAATAAAATGAGATTTGCTAATAAAAAACATATTCACAAATATGTTTTTATGTCACAAGCACAACTCTGCCTGCATTTATTTGTGAATCACCATCTCTACATTTGTGAATTGCTTCCTGTGCATTTGTGGATTCTTAAACAATTCTAGCGTCACGACTGCAGACAAATCCACAAATAGGTCAACTCCACCCACCGACTACTCAAGCCAATCAGATAACGGCCACGTTGCGCTGACCAATCACAGCACACTTTCGCTACAACCAATCACGTTTTGCTTTACAATCGGGGGCGGTCTCGTCCTGCATTGGCTTAGAAAGGAAGTAGAGGGTTCTTAAACAATGGTACAGTAAAAAGAGGTTTAAAATTTATATTTCATTAGACTGTGTGTCAAGCCAAGCCAAACTATTATATTTTATGCGCCATTTTAAAATGCCAGAGAAACAGTGCTCTCTGTTATGGGAACAACAAAGGTATATTGGATATGCGTTATGGAGGCGTCACATTATTCAAGATTGAACAGAAAGCCTCAATAATAAGCTATTAACTTATCTAACTGCATTAACCTTGTGATGAACATGCAGGTTAGCAAAATACATTAAACTGTCGTCACATAACAGCATTTCCCAGTTTATCAAACATCGACGGATATGAACAGCAAACCAGCTATTAAACATTAACAGGCCCTTAAATAATATTTTAAACATTAATTAAACGTTTTAACATTACCATAGTTTGTAGAGAAGATATAGACTTTTTAAATGTGACAAGTTATTGAATTTCATTTAAAAGTAAAATGTCCAGCAGTCAAACACTTGATCATGCAAATATTCAATATTTATTTTTTTTAGCTGAATCAGACTTAATAGTTTTTTATTGTAAAAGTTATTTACAGCATCCAAAATAAATACAAAAAATGTATTTTCAGCATTGCAACCTCTTTATTTGCATTATCCAAAACCATAGCTGCAGTGATGCCCAAGGCTTGTACTGTTGCATCACTGATGCTCATTCAGGCTCATATTTGGTATTATAAATGGTATTGTGCAAGTGTGGTATTATAGCTACTGTAGAACGGGACATCCGTTTACTGCCACTGACTCGCCGTTCCTCACCGTGCCGCTTGTAGACAGTATAGCTGCATTTACATGGACACTAATAATGTAATCCATTTATAATGATCATAAAGCCTTCTATTTGCTGCATCGCGTCAGGTAGACGTGTTATAGCTGGGGAGTCTGTGAATGATTATAATTCGTGCATAGCCTTTATCCCGATTCACTGATCCTTATGGTAATATAAAGAATATACTCAAAAAATCTTTTGTGTAGCGGACCCCGTCCAAATGATGGCTGAAACTTTACTTATGAGTTTCATTAAGTTTCATTGTACATTAGCTACCATGAAATGTCCATTTTTAACTCTAGATAATCACTGTAAGAGATTATGCTTTTTCAGGGTTGCTTAACAAACTGGTAAACTTTCTATCCGTAAGAAAACTCTGATGAACCGTAATAATGTGCACGACACGTTCTCTTGTTCATTACTGCAGTGATCAGTAACACTCAGACCATAATACCCGTCAAAATAAGAGCCCCCTTTTTGAAAGACGGATAATGCAGACCTTATACATAATTACACCCACAAAAATATGTACAAATCAAATTAAAAGATTAATCACAAAAAAGCAATAAAGGGTGTTTTTATCACACAAACAGCTTCAGCTTAATTCAAACAAATGCCCATGGTGGAATAGTACGGAGCTCCTTTCAGAGTCTGTTACCACCCGATTGTAAAGCAAAACGTGATTGGTTGGAGCGAGAGTGTACTGCGATTGGTCAGCGCAATGTGGCCGTTATCTGATTTTCTTGAGTAGTCGGTGGGTGGAGTCGACCTATTTGTGGATTTGTCTGCAGTCGTGATGCTAGAATTGTTTCAGAATCCACAAACATAGTATTTCTCCTTCTTGTTGAATTTGTACCTCCTGTCTACTACTCTCAATCCTCGGTTCATCAATGTCCTTATTTCCTGTTATTTCATTTTCTGGTGTTTCTAATGTTTCTCCCTCTTGTTCTTCATTGTCTCCTTCATGCATCTGCCTGTTTACCTGCTCTTCTTCCACCTGGTGACTGTGCATCACCCAGTCAGCACTCTGCATTGTAAAAAGCGCTATATAAATAAATGTGACTTGACTTGACCCTGAAGTATTGTGGTCCCTCTGCCGTCTCCATTTTTGTGCTGTAAGGGAGGGAGGCTACTTCTCTTGGGAATCTCGTCCTCACGTACCTCGTTCTGTCTTCAATGTTTGTGCCCGGATATACACGTCTTTTAATTTTAGAAAAGGGAAATTACACCCCAACTCTCCAATTTATTTAAAATGTCCTTATCATCAAGGATCCTTTCCATTATCATCTCGTCATCCTTTATCCAGTCCATTTTCATTTCTCTGTCGTTGATCCTCAGCCGTTGCCATGTCTGTCACCGTTAATCCGTCCATTGCACACGCAAACAAAACAAAAGCACGCAAAATGTATGTGTGCTCCCCCAAACAGCACAAGCTGCTTTATTTATTTATAAATAAATAAATAAATAAAACACAAACCCAAAAATAAACACTGTTTTAAACAAAAAACAAATCAAAAACACAAAAGCGTTTGGTGAGACTTTCTCACCCACTGCAGCCAAACACTTCCTGAAACAAGGAGCTCTCTAGAGCCCTCAGGGTGGTATGGCCATAAGCGAAAGCTGTGGCCAGGAGCGGGCTATTTAAAATGTTTGCACACTAGTAAAACCAAAAGCTTACAGCATCTGGTATTCCCAGGCGGTCTTCCATCCAAGTACTAACCATCTACTGCAGCCCATGATATAATAACCAGCCAGGGGTGTTTCTTTAGCATGCAATGCATACACACAGGCAAGTTTGTGCTTGTCTGTTGTTTCTGGCTCAGCTACTACTGTCACAGACACGCCAGGCTCCATCATCAGCTGATCACAGTGCACTCCCTCACCAGAGTACTAAACACACACACCTGTTCCCCATCAGCACCTCATCACCACAGACTTAAAAGCACACCACTCACCTCAGTCAGTTGTCCGGTCTCATTCTAAGGAAGGACTCTTTATGTTGATCTCCAAGACTTCTGAATTACTTACATGTTCTACTCCAGCGTGTTTTCCCAGTCTCCGTGCCTCTTCGTCTGTGTGTGAGTGTACCCACCTTCATCGTTTGTTCATCCTGTATCCAGCCATCACCCCAGCCACGATCTGCAAACCTGTAAGACAAGGACTGTATCAGTGTTCAGCATTCACTCCATTAAGTCTCCATCTACCATCTACTTACCTGCATTACTGTGTTTACCGTGCTGTTTTCCAATAAAACCTCCATCTGCTTGCTATCTGTGTCTCCTGCCATTCTGTCCGTAACAACTACAGGCCAGTCAGCACCACCTAGCAATACTCATCAATGCCATGTATGTCATTTCCTGTCAGGGGCAGATGGTTGAAAAAAAAATTTAATTTGTGGGGTGGGGGGGAATTCACAAAACTCACTTTACAATGAAAAAGTAGTCAGTCCATTTATAAACAAGATGAGAAACCTCATTTTAATTGCAAAGCACTAAATGGTTTAGCTCCCCAGTATCTGAGTGAGCTCTTAATGCATTATAGCCCTTCACGTCTATTGTGATCTCAGAATTCAGGCCATTTGATAATACCTAAAAAATCAAAATCAACTGCAGGCAGTAGATCCTTTTCCTTTATAGCACCTAAACTTTGGAACAGTCTTCCTAGCATTGTTGGTGAAGCAGACACACTCGGTCAGTTTAAATCTTGACTAAAAACACACTTGTTTAACCTGGCATACACACATAACTACTTCTATAATTCAAATCGTGTAAATTGTTGGGCTGCATAAATTAGGTCAGTCGGAACCGGGAACACTTCCCATAACACCTGATGTACTCGCTACATCATAAGAAGAATGGCGTCTACGCTAATATTAGTTTCTCTCTGTTTATCCCGAGGTTTGCCGTAGTCTGCCAGATCCAGGCCGTATCCAGATGAGATGAAGGACCTGCGCCTAGACATGACGAAAATGCAGCCCTGAAGTGTCAACTAAACTATCCCCTTTCCTTTCCCTATGTATAGATAAAACTTTAGAACTTTTCTTAGAGCTGCTGTAAAGCCAAAACAATCTCTGTCCATTAATTGTCTTATTATCACTGTGAAGCTGCTTTGAAACAATCTGTATTGTGAAAAGCGCTATATAAATGAAGATGACTTTAAAAAAGCCTTTGTTTTTTGCTGCTCAAATCTTTAATTCCCCACATGCGATTTATAAACTATTTAAAATGTGAAAATGATTCCCATTTTTGTATTAGATTTTGTATCATTATACTTGATGATAAGGTAATGAATTATGCAGTATGTTGTTGAATCTTGCTGTGCTCATTAACAACACAGTAAGTAAAGTCATTAGAAGGAAAATGTATCTAAATTTTCATACCCAAAAATGTATAATCCCAATCTACTAAATGTATGTACACTGCTTAATGTATTCTAATCCCTGGATCTAGGGCTGGGCGATATGGCAAAAAAATAAAATCTCGATCTTTTCAGAACGATTGACCGATTCACGATTTCGAATTTTTTTTTTCTGTTTAACTAGTCAACTTAAAAACTTAACTACAATATGATTTAAGTAACATTCTCTTTATTAACAATCTGGTTAGAAAAAGTTCCATTCCAAGCGCACCACACATGAAGTGATCAACATGGTGTAAATGTAAAACAATTTGTTAAATATCTTTGCAGAAATACACCTGAAATATGAAGACAAATGTTGTACAAACTTATCTTAAACACATCCTATATGCTCAGAAATAATATAAAATAAGAAAATGCTAAATATTTCTTAGCCAAAAAGTAATAGCAATAAATAACACCAGTAATAGTCTATTATTAACAGCAAATGCTTTGTAAAAACAGAAAACAACAGCAGCTTTCAACCTGTCACCATCATGCAAACATAAAATATCAAACAGGTTTTTACATTCCATTGCGCTATTTGTCCTATTGTTTTTATGTTTGGTGGACATGTTTAGGTGTTTTACTCGTGTCTCGCGTCTTTTGCAGCGTCTCACCCATGAAACGTCATTCTAAAAACACGGCGGTCAAGTCAAAAAAAAAAAAAGTTCAACTCACGTTTAATAACTTTGCCTTTTTTCTCATTCCACTACCTGCGTCTCATTTTTATAACGCAATACGCATTACTAAATGAACAGCCGCTTAAGACTAGTGATATGTTCTACGTTCATTGAGCGTCACACGAGAGCGGTTAATCAGGCGCGCCAGCGCCATCATGAGGTCGGATCATTTTCTTCTCCTAATACGGTTATCATTGCTGTATTGTCAACATGTCTAATTGTAACGCTTGCTAACATTTTTATTCAAAATCGCGATTTCTCGATTTAAAAAAATAATAAAATCGAGGCAAAACATTAAATTAGAATTAATTGAAAAAATCTGAAAAATCGCCCAGCCCTACCTGGATCTCTGGATCCATTTTACAGTTTTTCTCAATCGATTTGACACATTTCTCCAAAGTAATGTAACTGCTCTCAAAACAGTTAACACAGTGATCTAAACACACTCTTACCTTAGCCAAACACTTCAACTTTACTGCAAAATAAAGCACTACATTTTTTTGTCTAGTAATGCATTTATTAAAAGTAAATATTAACATCAAAACTACAGGCATATTGTCTACTGAATTTAGAACATTTTCAGCTGTAGATGTTGTAGGAAACTTTTTCCTCGTCGAAGCAGAGACCAGGAGACGTTGGGATATCTTTCAAGCAGAAGTTACTCTTTATTGAGAAACGCGCTGTGCGTCGCTGTAGTCATCCAAGTCCAACTAAGGCAGTGTACATTGAAGTTTATATACATTTTAGGGGGCAGTGCTTAGGGATAGAGACAAAGCACCTGGGAGACGACCTTAAACAAAGCATGCAAATTAAGTTTTCAGGTATAGGTACCCGCCCCAGACTCTAGAGTGTCGCACGTCCTAATCCAATCAGCATACCTATTCAAAGAATGGGACAGGGGCTCCAAGAGCCATTAACGACAAAAGGTGAAAATCTCTGTAATCTGACTCATTAGACATACAATAAGGAGAACAGGAACTGGCGGAAAACTCTTGCTGGAAACTTTGCAAAACAGAATCATTCATCTGATGTCGTCATCTTTACCTTAAAATGCTAAATACAATGTACTTCACCTTAGTATTTCATGTGATGTTATGTCAGGACGTAGGATCAGCAGATCTTAAACAGATTCTTAAATTTGTAATCCCACAATGTACAAAACATATGAACAAAAATACACGTGTATTGTAATATTTTTCCAACAGATTTTGTTATATGGGTCATTGACAAATAAAGCTTCAAAAAAGGTATTTTTAAAAAAAATCTTTTAAAAACTGTTGAAATGCATATTTTTGAGTTATGAACAATGTGTTTAAACAAGTTTTAATTGTTGCATAACATTTCAAAGTGTTTAAATTCTTTTTTCTTTTCTTTTCTTTTTTTTTGGTCAGGTGGTACAACCAAATATTTGTAAATATATATTATATCATTATACCACCTGACATGGAAAGTATACCAACTTACCTATACATGAAATTAGCCACAATGATATATTGATTTCCTCTGGATGTTGCATTATCAGGCTTAATATTATTACCTTGTCAATTCATATAAAACAGCCATATTTGCAGTTGTGCCACCCTGACATTTGAGAATATACAATTTGTTGTGCAAAAGTTTAATTATCTTAATGCTTTAAAACTACTGATATTTATAAAATGTGTTTATATGTATAAATTTTATGTATATCAAACATAAAATTATGCCAAAGTATTTTATTTTGAATTTCTTATAAATAAAACTGATTTTTCCTGATTTATTAAAGTTTGGTTGGATGTATTAACTATTATGAAAACATTTGAGAACTTTGTGCATAGTGTTTTGAGAAAATGATCCACATGATTTGCAATTTGTGTGAAATTAATGAAAACGTACAATCTGTTTAGGACAATTACAAAGTGTTCAGATCACTGTGTTAACTGTTTTGAGAACAGTGATCCGAGTTTGGAGAAATGTGTCAAATCGATTGAGACAACCTGTAAACCAAACTGCTTTGGTTTCCAGCTAAAGCATGATGTTGAATTAACAGTGCACTCATATTTACACCTTTACACCATAAGAGGGCAGTACGCACCAAAATATTACAGTCTTCTCAAAAGCTGCCTGTGTATGTAAACATATAATAGGCTAGACTCATGTAAATTGACCAGAAGAGGTTACAGAACTATTCTTGACATTGTTAATAATTCTTATTATAACACTCTAAAATCCAAAAATGTCTGGGAAGGACATTATTAAACTGCTTTCAAATATTTCAGTTTGCACCAGATTCAAATAAATGAAATGTAACATTGTACACAGAGCTTATATGTTCCCAAATAAATACATCTCCCCAGTGTCATAAATGCCATAATAGTATCGGCACATTTTCCCACTGTCTTTGGGAATGCCCATTCATCTCTGATGTGTTTGTAAGAAGCTATCAACTATACATAGTCAGGAGGTTACAGCCTCCTCACTAATGTATTTACTAGACATATTGCCCTCTTTGTTTCTGGAGTATTAAGATGTTTTCAAAACTGTACTGATGTTGGGTAGGAAACTAATTATGATTAAATGGATCAGTGCTGAACCCCATTTCATAGGTTGTGGGTAATCCCTTGGCAATGTCTTGGCATTGACTACAAGTTTACTATGTATCCTTAAATACTAGTGTTTGATATTTTAATTCTGAGATTAACAACAATTTTTTTTATTATTATTATTTATTTATTTGTTGTGAATATTTATTTTCTGTACTATGCCTGTACTCTCAATGCTGATTATTCTGAAAATGCAATAAACATAATAATAATAATAATAATAATAATAATAATAAAACACTGAAATCAAAATCACTTGCTCTCCCCTCAAACACATACAGCACATACAAGTGCCTGTAACAAACAGTGGTGTTGACAGAAGACATCTGAAATTAAATACATTTGGGATTTAAAAAATATTAAACATTACATTCTGGGACAGCAACAAGTGTGTTCAACGCTGTGAACTATTGGCTGCAGAAAGCATTAAAGCAAACCAAATATAGAGACTTTAAATCACACTTCTGCCGTTGTTTAGGGAATCACAAAAATCCCCATTTTCCTCTTCAGCCTATGTCATGTTAGTCATGTCATGTAGTGTTTTGTTTAATAGAGCTGCTCTCCAGGTGTGAGCTGCTGGTTATCTGTAGGCTGCCGGAAGGGTTGTGATACGCGTGTCTGTCCTCCGTTGTGCTATCAGAGGCCCAGGGCCGTGTTTTCTGGAGGGAGTGTGGGTGCTGCCGCAGGACATTTTGATAAGCTGCTCTGATAACTTACATAGCAAACACAATTAATGAACCCAAGACAGAAGCATTCAAAATTTCTACCACAGTTTAAATAAACTAAAAACATTTAAAAGTGTAGTTACTGAAATGTAAATAAGTTAGAGTTTTGTGGACACTTTAATGATTTTTGCTTTGTGGAGTAAAAAATTATAGCTTTTATTTTGAGGTAAAAAGATAAGATGATTTTTTTTTTTTTTTTTTCAATTATGCAACTAATTTTTCAAAACATAAATTAGTTGATGGCCTCTTTGAATTACTTTACATGTTGTGCTATGACAACTAAATCAGCATATGTTTCTATTTATTTCCTTTCATAACACATTGGCTGATGCATCATCATCCTGGACATGCTAAACTTTAATTTTGCTAAATATAAACATGCTAAATTGAAATATATCTCACACACATTGTAAGTGGCTTTTCATGCTTTATGGGGAATTTCCATAGACATAATGATTTTTATTATACTGTACAATCTGTATATTCTCTCCTCTAACCCTAAAACTTCCCATCACAGAAAACTTTCTGCATTTCCACATTTTCAAAAATCATTACTTAGTATGATTTATAAGTTTTACATTTTCCCCATGGGGACAAAAAACAACAACAACAAAAACTACTTTATATGAAATAATAACATTTTACTCTGTTCTGTGACTTCTGCTACAAACTTGTTTCAGAGGATTACACAATGTTAAACAAGACTACAGCCTAAAACCTTAGAATGAATAGAATTTATGAAATCATTTAATCATTATTTATCATGCAATATTTATTTTTAGTCTGTGATATTATCATTAATATTATTTAGTCTGTGACTGACAATAGAACTGTAAAACACGCCAAAAAATGCAACAAATTCATTTGTGTGCTGTAATCCAAATCTTTAGAATCCATCCAATTGTAGAGAAAAAGACCCAAATTCAAACCTAAATCTTCTCTCCATAGCAGCGACCATAAATGTCAAATCCTGCGCTCATTAGAAATTAAAAAATTGCCACCTCAAGCAGCTTTACAACAGGATTATAGCAGTCATATAAAACACTCACAGACTCTCGCCTTCTTCGTCACAGATTGAGACATGCCGTGTTTTGTGTGATGAATGTTTGAATGAGAAATGTGCACCTTCACAGATTTCAGCGATTAATAACTTAAATTCTGCTCTTTACCACCTCTTTTTTTTACCACCAGAGAGGAATGTGACTGAAACACATCATCATTTGTACTACTATTGGTACCACTTTTGACATTTTTGCAATAAATAAATTATTGTGATTTCACTTGTCCTTTATCAACAAGCAGACACACACAACACACATACACACACACACACACACAAAAACTTGCGATGTTGGAATCTTATTTGGTGGATAGAATGAAGTGAGAGGAAATAATATTTTTTGTTGTTGACTATTGCAGTCTGATGTTGTCAGCAGGTATGACAACTGAAAAGAAACTGGCATTAGCCTACCTCACTGAAGGTGAATCTGGTGTAACTTTATGAAGTACTGTAGCTCTGTAAATCATTTTATACAGATGTAAAATCTTAAAAATAATATTCATAAATCTGACAACATAAGTTAAAGGTTGCAGGTGTTTAAAACAAGCTGAAAATCAAATAAGTATTTCATTTCCTTTTGAACTGCACAGATACTCTCCTCCATTACATCAACACATGATTACTTTAGCACACGTGTTGCCATGATGGGCTCATTCATCTTGATTTCTTTGGGTTCAGATAAATGGACAATGAGGAACCCAATGTCTGCCACAGAGGTGTTTTTAATACGCACGCATGTGAAATCACTGCAGTTTTATCACCTGTCAGCGTGACGGCCCCTCATTCTACTGCTGTCTTAGGACACCTGCCCACCTGGCAAGACACTGATGACTGACTCTGAGAGAATAATCATCATAATCACTCATCCTTCACACACACACACACACACACACACACACACACACACACACACACAGTCTGTCAACACATAATCATGTGAATAACTACATTAATAAATAAAGTCCAGTAGAAACTCTCCTTAAAAAAACCCAGAGAGATCTGAATGCCAGAGTATCCCAAAATGTGATTTCTGGGTGAACATTACCTTTCCTCGGTCAAGAGGGATGAAATATATCTCCTTTCAGCTTCCGCTCAAGTAAAACATGTCTTTGCCAACAAAAGAAAACTATAAATGGTCCATGATTCAAAGGTAGGAAAAGGCAGTATAACAAAAACTACACAATTTTATGACCTGGTGCTATGTCCCAATACTGATTGAATTACTCTCACTTTTCTAAGTAAGATATTTAAGTGGAAATGTGCAAATTGCCTAATTGTCTAATGAGAGTCTAATGCAGGTCACGTGACTGAATCATGTAGAATCGCTCAACACACATTTGAACAGCATTGTGGTTGAGCAGCAGTGAGTATTTGTGGTCTGAGAGTACACAATTTATCTAATTCATCTTCACAGAACCTTGTTCTATATCATAAATGCACAGAGAAAATATTGACAGGGAAATGACTGAGCAGATTTTTGGAAAGCCAGAGTGTTGGATGAACACACAGCGGAGGGGAGGATCTGTTGAGAAACACTCCTCTGTTTCAGTGTCAAGGCTACAAAACAGAGCCTGATAACACAAGTCAGTCCACAGCTCCAGACACACACAACTCCCAATGCAAAGGCTTTCCAAAACAACATACTTATGAATTACTGTTGAAATCAAAGTCTATGAAGTACTTTCAGCATGTACATGAGTCCATGTAAAATGATCATATTGTGGGAAGTAAATAAATAAATAAATAAATAAATAAAAAGAATATAGTGTAATATGGGGTCTGAAAACCGTCGGGATCTGGTGGTTGTATGCTCACTTATTGATGTCATCTTATAGAATTCAACTATACCATACCCTGAAATGTAATCCACACAATCCAGTTGACATCTGTAGATGGGAAAAGCAAACAAACGACCAATTTGTTTGTTATTTTAATTTGTGAAACTTTGAGACTTTATAAAAACTTGAGACTTTCAAATAGTGGGGACTGCTTCATATGTTCACATTTTTTACACAGACCCATTAAAAGTGAGATGGTGGCTTGAGCTCACTACATACCTTATTTAAAAGATATTCACACAAAGTGACATTTCAATTCAAACTTTAGTGTGTAAGAGCTATTGAAGGGAAACAATGTACCAACAAAACATTTTGTTTTTCAGACATTGTACTGTGTTTAGAGTGACTGACTGACTGTCTGTTTGTGGTTGATGCTGTGTGCCTTCAGCCCTGCTGAAACTAACAAAAAAGAAGTATATATTTAACTGTGCTGTTGGTATACAGTACTTCTTTTAACCTAAAAATAAGAGAGTATACTTTCAGTTTACTTTTTATGTGCAAAACAGAAATATACTTCCCAAATTTTACTAAGTATACTTGGCGTATGCTGTCATGTATACACAAATGTCTAAGTGTATTTGGCCTATACTTACGAAAAGTGCAGTTAAATATATTTGACTTGTAGTTGTGTTTACTCTTTTGATAGAGTATCCTATTAAATGCCATTTTTAACAGATAGTGGCTTCTTTGAGGTAATCAGCATATGTTTTACATGTTATTTTATGAACGTACATGCTCAAGTTCATAGTAATAAGTCAGTTTTGGGATGGAAGTTCATTTTGTTAAGTAAACATAAGTAAAGTTGAAGTATATTTTCCAAGTACACTTATATAGTGAGTTTACTAATACCAGTGTACTAATAGTACGCTTGTACTAACTCTTAATTTACAATTCAGACATTGAATAAAAAATATTTTATGTAAAATTTCAATGTTATTGGCTTATGGATATTTTTATTAAACACATACTCTATTTTTTTTTCAGTGCATACTTAAAGTACAAAAATAATATATAGGCTAAATAGTAAACTTATAAGTATGAAGTTCACTTAAAGAAAACAGAATTATATTTGCTGTATGAAAAATACTAAACTAGTACTGAGAATATTTTTCAAAATGTACTTTTATACACTAAATAATGGGTTTAAAATATTTAAACTATCAATATATCAATATATCAATATAAACTCACCTAGTTGCGATACTAAAGAAAATGTAGATATTAAAGTAATTATGTACTCAGTTAACTACCGTGACGCATAAAGTACCCTTAAAAGTATAATTTTATAAACTAAACACTTACTCCCAAGAAGTATTGAAGAAGTACACATACAAGTATACAACTAGTGCATTATTTTTAATAAATAAACTTGCAGTATACGTTTTGTAAATGGCTGTCATTCATAAACATCAGGCTTTTTTCCTGACTGATGCTGAGTTTCAACAAAATTGAGCTCCAGTAGTTCAGCCTTGGGAGCATTAACTGAACATTAATGGAAAACTTTGCTGGCTACAACACAACCAGTGCATGTAATACAGCTGAAAGCCTGACAGGAGTGCTCTAGCTCTACTGCTGAGTGAAGCTGAGTGAAACTCCTTCCTAAAATACAGCAGCAAGATACATAGTCAATGAGGGCTAAGCTTGAGGTTTTGGATTCATGTCAAGTTATTGATCTACTATTTATAGATTGATCTGGTCATGCATGATGATTGGTTAATGCAGTGTTCCAGTTGTGCTAAAACACACATTATAGAAACAGCTATGATATGAAAAATCCGTTCAATTAGTTACTTGTGTAAATCACAGCACCCTATAGAGACAAACGATACCTACATGTCAGGGACTAGGTCTTCATATCATTTTGTGGATGTAATGTTTTATGATTTTTTTGTTCTTTAAATTACTGTTATGTAGTATCCATTTTATAAAAGCAATTAGACCCTTGAAGTGTGCTATATTGTGAATCACGCCTAAGATGCCATGACTGTACAGCCTTGCTCCTGAAGCACAGTCCTGCTCCGAGTGGCTTGATCCAGATTAAACAGCTCGAGCTACACATGCACAGTGACTCTCTAAACACACATGAATGAACAACAGTGTCCTTCATCTGGATGTGATAGGATCATCTATACTTGAATGGTGATTCAGTGCTTCATTAGATGAAATTTCCCAACCATCCTTATTTGTCATTAGGCTTTTGCTTTGAGTTTTCCATAAAACTTCCAGGATTTTGCAGGACAACTTTTTTGAGTTCTCAACAGTAGTTGAATAAAAGTGCTCATTTTATAGGAGGTGGGAAGCGAGTGAAGCTTGGCTGCTTTTAAAACAGCGGAGAGGACCTGAGGTGCCATTAGTGGCTTGCACACAGCTGGAAGCCATTCCAAAAACATGGTGTGCTGGACGTCGTCTCAAACCACATGTTTTCACTGGGTTTTCACACTGTTCCTCACAATTGACTCACAAAGAAAAAAAACGCAGACCTCATATTGTATCTGGGTAACAAGGAGAATCACTAGAAGTAATCATGGAAATAAAAGAGGAGCAGTGCTATTTTTAATTAACCTGCTATTGTGTACAAAACTGTGGATTTGCTAAGCAATAAGTCTTTTGTAAGTGGTACAAACTACTCCGTCAGAGGCATTTGGTCAGAAAGCCAAGAGTAGCGCATTATCAGTGACGCCATAGTCTTAAACTGCTGAGATGCATTTAAAGTAATTGTAAAACCACATCAGTGCACTTTTACTACGTGGACTGTGGTTTTTAATAACAGCCATTAGATATTTAATTTGCTGCATCTAATCAGTCAGGGTGAAATTGCAATGTTAGATTGAAGTCGTATGTACTTCAAAACTCAAGCAGGGCCAATTCAGATGGACCGATACCAAACACACCGAGTTACTTCAAATTTAGCTGGTGCAATGTTTTCCATTAGCCACTAAAAAGTGGGTGCTTTTTGGTTTGCGCTTTCTTTAATAAAATTGTCCGTGAAGCACATTAATGGTGTGTGGCCGACCACATATATCACTTAGAGCGGTGTACTGTGTACTAACAGTGCCAATTAATGTATTTCAGCGAGTGAGTTTAAATCATCTTTGATAAGTGAACGATTTTAAAATGATTTTAATCTAAAATGCGTGCATTCAGTTTAGCTGTGATTACAGTGGTTGAAGTGCAAGATTACAGCTACTCATTACTGTTTGGCTGACCGTGGTAAATTTAACTACAGCTGTTGTGTTTTTCCTCATTCTTATCAAGCAGCATTGCTGTGTACAATCCACTGTCATAAACTGTAATCAGTGGTTCTCAAAGTTTTTGACTCTAGTTGTCCAACACAATATTGGAAGTAATGATATATTAATTATTTAAGCATGATCCATGACAGTGTCATATTGTATATTTTTTTTATTAATGTTTTGAATTAGGTTTTATGTAATTTCCATTTTGCATAATTGTATTATTTTTGTTGTATTTTTGATATTTTTATTCCATATAGTTTTTTTTAATAATTTTTTATTTAAAAAAAATAAGTTTAGCTATTTTTATAATTATTTATTATTATTATTATAATTATTTAAAAATGCTGCTTTGAAAACTAGATGATATATTATATATATATATATATATATATATATATATATATATAAGGGGCGTTTCCTCTGAGGAGGCAAGGGAGGCAGTGCCTCCTCAAAAAAAATAGGATGAGAAAATAATCCATATTACATATAAAACAACACAAATATTACAAATTATGACATTAAAAAGACCACAAGTCACTCGTATTTCTAAAGGAACACTGCCCAATAGCGACACCCGCAGGTAAAGTTACAGCAGGAGTCATGCCTCCCTTTCCTTTCACAGAAAACCATTAGACCCCCTATAGTGTGCGGTGGGTTTTGTGGGGGCTAATTGAGAATAAATGGGGAAAGGTCATGTGAGAAGATTGGATGTAATTGGTTATGATCGGATATGATTGGTTTGTGCGATAAATCTCGCCTCTTGTTTACGTGCATGTTCCGCGCGTCAGTCTGAATGAACAAATGATGGCGTCAATGGGAAGACTAATTGAAAAGTAAGTAAACAGATCCCCCAGTTAGATATCACCGCTTTATGTCATGTCAAAATCAAACTTGAAATGGGCTGAAAACATGATTTTTAGTGCAATCAGCTTGGTGAAATTAAAAATACATCTTCGTGTCTGTGACAGACGGTGTTTACGGAGCATGACTGATGATCCAAAATAGCCTTAAGATGACTATTAAAAAGAAAAACATCAATACACAAATAAAATATATTGTTTAAATTATTATTGCCTTTAGTTATTATTTTGGAATTAATGTAGAAATGCTTAAAACACTAACTTGATGAGATTGACGTGGTTTTGATAAATAGAACATTTATTACAATACATGTAAAATTACAAAATAGAATTGTATTTGGGGTTTTTTTTTGATGTAATGTAAAGTAATGTTCATTTAACAAGGAAGATGTGTCAACATTAAGAGTAATGCACATGAATTTACATTTGATTCATAAATAAATAAAAAATGTGCCTCCTCATTTCAGAACACCACTGCACGCCACTGATATATATATATATATATATATATATATATATATATATATACTGTATATGCTATTAGTTTTAGTTTTGTGATTCCAGAAGTTAAGCACTGTATGTTCTACAATATGAAAATAATTACTCAATACTAGTCAAAGTATTGAGACTTATTAAAGTAACTTTGTAAAGCAATCTGTTTAATTTTCCTGACTTTAGAAACCAATATCCTTGTACATCAGGTGATTTTATAGTTGTAAAATTTAACCCAGAATAGTTGTTTCAGTCATGATGAAATGTGAAATATATATTTTGTACTTAGTCCTAATTAAACAGTAAGGAGTAAAAACTATCATTTTTTCCTTCCGTTTCACTAGTATTTGTGAAAAGTGAAAGCAAAAGAATTACAAAATCCCAGCAGGAATTGTCATTTCAGGTTATTGTATATCATCACAGTATTTCATCCTATTATTTCTTGGTAATGTTTTTTAACTTACAAGCAGGCATATGCAGAGAAAAATGAATATAAGCTAAGCTGTAAAACAGAAGTGTATTTTTTATAGATACAGTGGGATTGTATGGAGCTGCTGTGGTCTATAAATGTAAAGCAGTGTTCTAAGAAGGGAGGTTATGTCTTCAGTTTTGGCAATGCAATAGATCTCATGCAATTAGTTTGACTCCCTACAAACAACAGGCCTCAGTGATGACGTACGGTCAGGTCAGAGCTCAGCTGAGACGGTTGGAGTGTGGCTGTTTAAAACGGGTAAAATGTGTGTTAATTAACAGCAGCTGCACTAAACAAATGTCTGATCTAAATAACTGAATATAAACAACTGGACTATGATTAATTAGTGAGGTTCGGCTAAATGAATAAAATGTACTAAGGCTATTGCTCATACTTTGGGTTAGTGATTTAAAAAAACCCACTAACATTAGTACTCTTCAGTGTGTTCTGAGACAGAATATCATAGAGATTTAAGGATGAGCTCCTTTGACTTGGACCAGTAAAAAACAAATCACCCACAACACCCTACAAATCACCCACTCAACCATAGCAATACGGCAGAGACTTTTGCACAGGAAAACCACTCCATCACATTTTCTTTTTTGTCTGTGCTTACTCATCAAAATCCTCATCCAAATATTTTATAGTCTCGACCTCTACATACTGTATGTGTTCTTCAGGGAAAGGTTTATTGGTGTTTTGTTTTACTGATTTGCCAAGAATAATTATGCACAAGACAAACAGCAAAGCATGCATGGTTATTTTGTTATAAAGCCATCTTCCTGTTGGTTTTCTGTTTCTCTTAGAGAAAAGGTTCTATATAGAATCTTTCAGGCGTCAGGTGCTTCATATATAGAAAATTTTCATTTTATGGGTTTAGTTTTAATTCATTAATTTATTTTAAGTTTAATTAAACTTCATGAATTAAATAGCTCTAAAACATACTTTATCACTAGCAAAAATTGAAATAACCCATTAAACATCATCTTATATAGAACCTTATATAGAATCTTTTTGGCTTGAAGGGTTCTTTAAAATTGAGCCAAGAACACTGTAAAAAATGAATAATGGGTCTTGTAATTTTCATAAAAAAATTTACATCGTAATAAAAATATTGTTTATATTTCATTAACGAAATAGTGGTTCAGTGTAATATTGAGAATATTTCACTAATAAAACCAAAAAATAAATTTTCCTCTTTTTTAAGGAAACTTGTGCAATTTTGAGGCTTGAATTGAAGAACCAATTAAGATGATAAAATTAAAGGAAAGAAGGCTTTCCTTAAGGGAATTAGTTTAACTATGAGTTTTTTTTAGAGACACCAATTCATTTGTCCATTGGAATGTGAACAACGGCAGTGAGTGATCACGTGACATGATGCATTAAGAGCCGGGGGGTGAAAACTTTTGAACAGGATGAAGATGTCCAAATGTTTCTTATTTTGTTGAAATATCTTTTTTTTTTTTTTCTTTTTTTTTTCCTCCATTTAGTACTGCCCTTTGGAAGCAACAGAAGATACTTGCATGTTTCCCGGAAGACAAATAATACAATTTATCTTGATCTTCAAATTCAAAAAGTTTTCACTCCCTGGCTCTTAATGCATCGGGTTTCCTTCTGGAGCATCAGTAAATGTTTGAACCTTTTTTTAATAGTTGTGTTTGAGTTCCTCAATTGTCCTCAGTGTGAAAAGATGGATCTCAAAATCATACAGTCACTGCTGGAAAGGATTCAAATATGCAAAGATGCTGGAAAACTGAAGAATCTGCAGGACCTGGAGGATTTTTCTGAAGAACAGAGCTCAGTTTAACTGTTCAGGACAAACAAGGGACTCATGAACAACCATCACAAAACATAAAAACAGTCGTAGATCATCCAGGTAACCACACACAGTATTAGGAACAATGGTTCCCAAACTTTTGAACAGGGTTATTTTAATAAATTCAGCTTTTTTTTTTCTTTTTTTTTGTCTTGTGGACTATATGTAAACATCTTTTATGTAAAAAATCTCACTCAGGACAGTACTAAATAAAAAAATAACATGCGTTTTGTATGATCTCTCTTATTTTGTTAAAATTATTTATATATATATATATATATATATATATATATATATATATATATAAATACATTGCTTGAAATAACTTCTACCTCTAATAACAGATCACTCCAAATTGTAATGCTGTCATGCTTTTTCTGTAAAGCTGCTTCAAAGCGATATGTATTCTGAAAAGCGCTATACAAATAAATGTGAATTGAACTGAAATTTAGGAAAAATTTACCACTGCACCTAGAGCCATCATTTATGAAAATGTTGGACTACACTCTAAAAACTTCTAAACACAAAATTATGTATATATATATATATATATATATATATACACACATACATACATTTGAGCTTATGTTATTGTCAGCCTGTGTGGAAACACACATTTGTTTCAATAAATCTAAACTGAAGTTCTGTTCCAAACTGTAGGATGATATCTCAAAAAATGAGCTTTCAGTAAGACTTTGTTTGGGCGCAGTACCAAACTTTTCCACTAGATGACAACCAGACTCCATAAGTGACCATATAAGGACTCTTCCATTTCCATATATGGTTTGAGTGATCTGAACCATATATTTCCATAATTTTCATGCTATTTATGAAGTAAACATCCTATTCAGAAGTAATATCGGCATTATTTGATTTGAATTCAACCTCTAACAAACACATAAAAGACGTGGAAAAAACATAGATGTGTGCTATAGCTCACCGTCACATCACAAATGGAGAATCAATCATTTTTTTTTTTATATTTAAAACATTTTTCAGACCATTTTTTCCTTAAAAAAAAAAAAAAAAAAAAAAAAAAAAAATTAGAATAGAACTTTTGAGCTCTTGGTATGAAATATTAGTAGAAACCTCCATTTGTTTTCATGATTTTTCATGTTCATTACTATTTCAAAATAAAGGTCTGAATGTGCCTTATGAGTCTGAAAAAATACTTTAAATACTTTATTGCAAATGAATAAATTACTGTTCTTGTGTCATTTTTATTGAAAACATATAGTTTGTCAATATTACTTTAGGTTTAGACTAAGATATTATTGTTTTAAATGTATAATGGCAGACGTCAAGGGGTTAAGGGGTCAACTCATTGTGACAGTACTGGAACCATAAATATTTACAAATGTATTATAGCACTGATTGTAAAACAATCTACAAAAAATTTAAGACAGCAATTTTAAGATCCAAAGAATAAAACTAAATAAACATTGCTTAAATTTACCATGCCATGGAGAAAGAAAAGCCTGTACAAACATGTATAATTTTGTTATATGACTGCATGTGTATACCTTTGTTTTTGTAGGAAAATGTCACATTCTGGGCTAAAACTTGTTAATGGCATAACTTGTGTAAAGCAAAACATAAAAACCAGTTATACTCGCTAAAAGTGTGTAGAACAAGCTCAAAGCACATCAAACAGTGCAGTGCATTTCTGACCAAAACTTGGTAATAATAATAATAATATGACTTAGATTTTGAGAGACATAAGTTTGTTTTTGAGTTATTGAAATTTTGGGGAAAACATGAACAAAGCTTCTGAAAGGCCTCAAAAGTGTGCCTCAGTTCTTTTGGTATAGGTGACAGGTGTGTAATCTGTATTTTTTGCTGCTGTATAATATTGTTTTAAAATATAGAGTTATAATAATTATAATTGAGCTTTTATTTACCATCTTATGTTACAAAGATGGATAGTGGGCTACATGATACACCCTAATATTTCCTACAGTGTATACAGGAAATGAAGCATTCTTATATTAGAGCACATGCATTAAAAATTATTTTAAAAAAAAAAAACATCCTTGACTATTGAAAGATACAACTCACATAGGCTGATCCCACTATATGACATGCCTTCATGCTTCCTGATGGCCTTGTGTCCTCCATGTCATCTGCAGGTTGTCCATCCAGTACTGCTGCATGATGACCAGCTGTTTGCAGAGTGTGAGGAATAGACCGATTTACTGCACACATGTTTATAAGATGTGATGTGTTTGGGGGTGAACGTTAATGTCTAAATATTTTAATTACTGATTTTATGTCAGCATATTTCTGAAACTTCTGATTTCTAATTTGATTCCATCTGTGAGGGATGAAAAGGCTCTTTCATGATGTGACGGCTAATCGCTGAATACGTTGTCCACACATGGCGGAAATATTTCCAGACTGTGATTAACTGTTTGTGGGTCAGATGTGGAGGATTTCAAGCTGGTTTAGCATAACAGTTTTTACATGTGGACTATGTGATTAATTAACACTTTGAAAATATTGGTTTATCTTTCAGGGGAACTGCTTTAAACACACATTTATAGCAGATCCTCAATAGTTTTATGTGTGTGGGATCAAACATGTGCCAAGAGCAAAAAAAAAAAAAAAAAAAAAAAAAAAAAAAAAAGTCTGCTTGAGTTGGTACTGTGTAATTGCAATACTTTTTGTTTTTTACTTGTTTATTCAGAAAATGTTTAGCCTGAAGCTAAATATTTTTTTCATCAAACATCTTTAACTAAATAATGAACTGGAAGTAGTGACAGATCTTTTCTTCTGTATTGTGACGCACATCTGAATGTAACAATAATGAAAAAGAAAATACATAGGGCAGGTCTTGGTTCAATACCTCAGTTTTTGATTAGATGTTGAGATGTGGGCGTGGCACTCAAAAGTGTAGGAGTTTAAGAGCACTAAATGATTGGAAAAATAGTTTGGACAGGAGCATGTTTACCATGGTGTAGCATCTCCTCTTCTTTTCAAAACAGTGTAAAGATGTCTAGGCGTCGAGGTTATGAGTTCCGGAATCATAAGGCCATTCCTGACTGAAGAGAGGAGGAGCTGGGGATGGAAGAGGGTAATTAGCTCCTGAGAATGCAATAGCTGCTAATAATACTGAGGAGCTTATATATGGATGCCGTGATAGGCGTCGTATTCCTATACCTGGGAGTCAGCTGATGCGAGCTTGACTGACGTGACCTGCCAGAACTGACGCTAACGCTGGATTTTCTGGAGTTTTGGTGTTGGAATTTGGTCCCATTCTTGCCTGATATAGGTTTCCAGCTGCTGAAGAGTTTGTGGTCGTCTTTGACGTATTTTTCATTTATTGATGCGCCAAATGTTCTCTATAGGTGAAAGGTCCGGACTGCAGGCAGGCCAATTCAGCACCAGGACTCTTCTACGACGAAGCCATGCTGTTGTAATAGCAGCAGTATGTGGTTTTGCATTGTCCTGATGAAACAAGGCCTTCCCTGAAATAGAATTCATCTGGAGAGGGAGCATATGTTGCTCTAAAAGCTTTTATATACCTTTTAGGACACGGTGTCAGGGCTCTCAAGTTTTGAACTGAGTTCCGAGTGAGATTTCGGCGGCGGCGGCAGCGACGGGGGTTTGGGTGGGGACGGGGGTCTGATATGAAAAATGACACAAATTCGTACAAATAAAAAAATATTTATTTAATTCAGCATTTTAGTGTGTACGTGAGTGAGAGAGAGAGAGAGAGAGAGAGAGAGAGAGAGAGAGAGAGAGAGAGATAATGGTTAGTGTTGTGTATTGTAGGTGTTGGTAGCAGGTTTTGAGGCCTTCAGCACAGGGGTTGGTGGCTCCCATTTGAAACATGGTACCAGGCCAGTCATTTTCACTGTCATGATGGATGACAGAGCTCCATCTAGGGCCAAGCTGTTCCTGGTTTTGGTTTTATTTAGTCTAACCATGGAGAAAACCCTCTCAGCGTCTGCATTTGAATGAGGGAGCACTAACACTAATGCAGCTATTTTCGAAAGCCTCCTAAACTGGCTCAAACCGGTCACCTTTGAAAAAAGAAACCAAGAGCCTCTATTACTCAAATGCTTTGCTTTTATGATTTCAATTAATTATGTGTATGTCATGTGGTACCAAATATTTCTTACCTTGCTCTTGATTGAGGACATACTCCCCCAAAACTCCTCAACATTAAAGGTGGTGGGATCTTGGGGCATGGGGATATCCATGAGCTGATACTCCAGGTACTCCTCACTCACCTTGTCCTGTTCCTCTGGCCCATGGAAAGGAAGTAGTTCCTGGAATCTAAAAAAAGCACCATGTGTAAAGAACTGATTAAGGATTTGTTTTGTGACCATGATCAAAATTAAACTTAAAGTATTCAATATGTTGAAATCCTGAAAAATGTGAAACCCTTGCCTGTCTACAAAGTATAGAGCATCTTCCACCCCACACTCAGTCCTCTGTTGCACGTCAACGAATTTGGCATGCTTCAGAAGGGCCTCCTTCAGGGGGAGTTTGTTCATCCCATACTCCACAGGCCTGAACAGAAACGCCAGTGCTGCCTGCTGAAATAGTTGCACCTCCTGAGGTGTGATGTGTCCAGTCTCAAGGAGCCTGTTGAGGGTAGCTCTGGTGGTTTTTCTCCTACCAGACAGAGAACAGAAAGATATAAAGCAAATTAAGTCCAGGTAGTTTAAACAATATCTCAGAATCAAAATAACTTTTTACTTGTCAAATTCATCAGGTAGACACACAGGAATTTCACTTGGCAATCAGCACTTTAACTCAAAACTAGACAGACAAACAGTAAGTGCACATAGATTCAGCAAGATATGCACAATAAGTGCAAGTGGTTGAAGGTATTCCTCTATGTAAGCAATAAGCATGCTATTTTACCCATAGACTACATATACATTGTATGCCTACACACATTTTATGCCTTTTCCATAACATCAGAGAGATCGCCCAACAACAATCTTCCCAAAAAGTATATTTGAGCTCAATGGGAATACAGGTTTATCTCCTTATGTGAGACTTGAAAGGTTTACCTGGCAGTTGGTTTACTGGGTCCTTGTAGGGGATGTCCTGGACTTGTCGGCCCTGTAGTGCTAACGGCATCATGAACCTCGCACACAGTTTCATGATGAACTTTGTCATCTGCAAATTTGTAGTTCATAAAAAATTTCCATGTATTACTTGAAAAAGGACATTTCAGCCCATGAAAAATAAGCAGACATCCTTGGCAGCAGAATGGCCCAACCCTTGCATTTTACCTCTCCATGGAGCTGGAAGATGGAAGACCTTTCTCTCTGGAGGAGGAGGTTCAGTGTGGAGAACATTGGCAGCATTGCTTGAAAGAAGAGGAGGTAGACTTCAGTCAGGGGCTTGGAAAAATCATCCACCAGCCTCCTAAACCTTGGTTGTTTCTCATCTGTAAATAAAAACAGGTTTTTCTTAAAAATACATATTTAGTCTGGTGTAATGCACCTGTACTACTGTCAATGAAATAAGCAACATACTTAAAGAATTAAAATAGCTGGTAAGTGGCCCATACTGCCGCAGAATTCGTGTAATACACCTCTCCAGGCTTAACCATCGCACTGAAACGTGCAGCAGCATTTCCATGTACTCGCTGTCATGAAAGTCAAAATTCTGAAAAAAATAAAATAAAATTATATATATATATATATATATATATATATATATATATATATATATTTATTACAACACTATCAGCAAACTGTTTTACTTGGCATTGGGCTTAACAGATTGGTAATATAAAGTGTACATGTTTGAACTTACTTCCAAAAACTTCTGCCCCGCATGTTTGGCAGTGTTGTGGATAATATGACAGGGGCATCCATGTATGTAAATGCTGCAATTTTCCCCTCAGCATTCTGGCTGCAATTGAATTTTTGGCTCCTGTATTGACAGGAGCATTGTCAATAGAGAGACCTACACAATTTCTCCAAGGGATGTTACTTTCCTGCAAGGGGTCATTGATTTTTTTATAAATCACTTCAGCAGTTCCACAGCTCTGCCCACTGGTGGTGCACATATCAAGGAATCTGTGCACAACTTTGTTGGTGTCAAATATTCTTACTGTGAGGGGATTCATCTTCTCTAGACCTGTAAAAATAAGGTGCATAACTAGACCTACATGTTGTTCAAAAATTGTATGAGTGTACATGTAGAAATGGATAAATTACTGGTAGTTGTTAAACTCATACCAGTATCATTTGAGCCATCTGTGACAAGTGTGAAGGGATTCTCTCTCATCTTCATCACCAGTTCTTTCTTGAAATGAGGTGCCACTGCTTCATTTATGATGCATGTTGTTTTGGTGCTTGTGCTCTTAAAGCTCTGAACTGTGGGGGAGTCTCGAAAACATTCTTCGTACAAGGGGCTGAAATGGTCAACAACGGCAAATGGAACATTGTGCTGCACCATTGCAACGGCAACCTTCACCTCAGCCCTCCTGGTCTGCAACAGAAACAATTGATTAAATAACTCATAAAACATTAGATAAGTTTTCTTGGTAATATAACCAACAATTTGCAATTCATCAAATATTGACACCAGCCTTTTGGTTTTCCTGTGCTATTTACCTTGGCCTCTTGTACACTCATGCCTCCAACAGAAGTTGCCGGCGTGTAGAACTGTGCAACATGGCTGATTTTAAAGCCTGTTCTTTTGCTCGATGTCCCTTGCCTTCCACATGTCTGCTTATGTCCCTCACGCCTTGATGGGCACAGGAGTTCTCTTGTCTGCAGACTGAGCACCAGTAGAAGGAGCTGGTGGTTCCCATTGTGATGAATGGCCATCGGGTTGACCACTCCTTCTTAAAGAAACACCTATAGGTGGCTGCTCCACTTAATCCTCTCTTTTTCCCTGTTTCCAGTGGGTTCTGCACTGTCTCCTCTATGGTGTCCTCCACAGTCTCTTCCACGGACTCATCCTCTACTGACACCCTAGCTGTCTCCTCCACAGTGTCCTCCACTGACTCATCTACTGCCTCCACTACTGTCTTCTCCACAGTCTCCTCCTCTGACCTGGCTACCTTTTTAGGGAGCTGATCCTTCAGAGCGAAGCATGAAAGAATGCTCATTTGCCTCTTCCCTGACATCTTTGAAATAGACAAATGCAATAATTAATACTGCATTGTCTGGATAAAATACAATGAAATAGCCTAGGCCAAAGGTTTTCATTGAAAATGATGTCAGGGAAGAGGCAAATGGAAAATTAATATTCCATAATAATTTGGAATATTTTTAGTTTTTTTTCTATCCTTTTATTTCCTTCTGAAACAGAACTAATACTACACAAGCGTCAGAATAGCTGCTGAAATAAGCAGGGATTCAACCGGCTAGCTAGTAGGGGTGTGCACAAATATTCGATCTGTAATTAATATTCGAAAAATAAAATTCAAATTTTACTATATTGCTTTGCTGGCCGTAAATGCAGTAAATCCATGATAAATCCCATTAAAACTCGCAGTTATAACTAAATCCACTGGGTGGTGGTGTGGAGTGTGTTGTGTTAATAAGTTGAGTGCATTTGATCACTTAATGTCGTCGTCTGCCTCGCGATGTTTGGAATTACTTAGATGAAAATGATCTTACAAAATGGAGTTACTTTTGATAAAATTAATTAATGAAACTGAGTTTGAGAAATCACATCTAATCCAAACACCAGTCAAATGAGGACAGCTGTCCATCACTGCATTCGCGAGTGCAGGTAACGTTAAGCACAGATGTTCACCGAGTGAGAACAAGATAACGTATATGATAGCAAAATGCATTTCATGCAAATCATGATCGAGACAAATGCTTCCTTTAAGTTTTGTCGAGGGTTTAAGAACAGAAAACACAAAGTGCTGTTAGAAACTTCACTTAACACCGTTATCTTTGTGTCTCTGCAACGTCTGTCAGCGGGGCTTGTTTTCTCACCTGAGAATATAATCATACACATTATATTGTTGTTTTTCCTCAGCATTATAATGTGAAACAATATAAACATGGTAACCATATTCCGACTCTAGTGTACGTTATATGTACGTTACGTTCTGCACGATAACTGGCGTGCTCTGCTTTACTAGTGTTTTTTCCCACTCGCTGCTTGAGCTTATAATGCTTTTGTTCTTTAGGTCTATATTTTTTGTTTACACATATTGTTTAATGTTTTAAACTGAATGAAAACCTTAAGATAAAACGTAAGCTTGTTGTGTATATTACCTAATCATAAGTTTGTTCAGAAATGGTGACGACAACTTGAATAAAAAAAAAAAAATTAAAAAACGTCTCTTTCATTTTCTCAAAATAACGTCATTTAAATACACAAATATTCGTGTTTTTGTATTAGCCCAAATATTCATATACAATATTTTGGAAAAATGCCCATCCCTACTAGCTAGGCTAGTTCACGTAACGTACTCTGGTCAAACTGTTAACTAACCTACCAGCTGCCTGGACACAAATATTCCCCAGCAATTTAATGAGATGACTTACTGTACTCATAGGATATGGTCCCACGTCGATCACGATCAGTCTGTAGCCAGATGTGAATCAATGTGACTGACAGATGTCCTCTTCTGTAGCTAACTACATCTGAATCAGTGAGCGAGCCCATGAATTACAGAATGTGTCGTTGGAATCAGAACGTAAACGTTGTTGTGGCGGGAATATCTAAATCTTACCCAGATACAGCAATTCTATTTTCTGATTGGCTGTTCGATAGCTATATTTTTTTTTTATTAGATTAACTGGTGCGTGGCAGGGCCTTCTGAACTCTATGGGGAACTCGCTTGATTCCTCTAATAGCGGCGCAACTTGTTGTGCATTATCCTGGAGATTTCTCTGCATGAGAAATACAAGGTGTGGCGTGTGAGCGTGTGAACGGGTTGAAATGCGTGTCTTACGCCCAATGCGTGAGACTTGAGAGCCTTGCGGTGTCCATGATTTCCAACAAGAATGTCAAATTTGGACTCATCTGACCATAGAACACTTTTCCACTTTGAAACAGTCCATTTTCAATGAGCCTTGGCCCACAGGACACGACAGCGCTTCTGGACCATGTTCACATATGGCTTCCTTTTTGCATGATAGAGTTTTAGTTGGCATCTGCAGATGGCACGGCAGATTGTGTTTACCGACAGTGGTTTCTGGAAGTATTCCTGGGCCCATTTAGTAATGTCATTGACACAATCATGCCGATTAATGATGCAGTGTCATCTGAGGGCCCGAAGACCATCCAATAAAGGTCTTCGGCCTTGTCCCTTACACACAGAGATTTCTCCAGTTTCTCTGAATCTTTTGATGATGTTATGCACTGTAGATGAGGAGATTTGCAAAGCCTTTGCAATTTGACGTTGAGGAACATTGTTTTTAAGTTTTTACACACTCTTTCACAGATTGGAGAGCCTCTGCCCATCTTTACTTCTGAGAGACTCTGCCTCTCTAAGACATATCAAGCGTATAGCGTTAGTTCTGGCAGGTCACGTTAGTCAAGCTTGCATCAGCTGACACTCAGCTGATTCACATTGACCTATAGGAATATGATGCCTATCACCACATTCGTATATATATAGTCCATTCAGTATTATTAGCAGTTTTATCACATTACTCAGGAGCTAATTAAACAGCGAATTACTGCACACGTTTATAAGATGTGATGTGTTTGGGGGTGAACGTTAATGTCTAAATATTTTAATTACTGATTTTATGTCAGCATATTTCTGAAACTTCTGATTTTTAATTTGATTCCTTCTGTGAGGGATGAAAAGGCTCTTTCATGATGCACTGTAGATGAGGAGATTTGCAAAGCCTTTGCAATTTGACATTGAGGAACATTGTTTTTAAAGTTTTTACGCACTCTTTCACAGATTGGAGAGCCTCTGCCCATCTTTACTTCTGAGAGACAGGTCACGTTAGTCAAGCTCGCATCAGCTGACACTCAGCTGATTCACATTGACCTATAGGAATATGATGCCTATCACCACATTCAGTGGGCAAGACCACTATGAATTGTGTAATCTGGAATTTAGCGAATTGACACAGATTTCACTTCATGTTCAAGTTCTTGAACAAACACACTAATTCACCACATTGATTATAAGATGCTTGATTTGGAAGTGACCTGAAACATGTTCAGATGAGATCTGCACTCATCACACAAAGGGGAAGGATATCAAGAAGGAGATAAAGAATCCATGTCACAGCTGGCTGTATTTCACCCTCCATAAATCTCAGCGTCTTCACAAAGCAAAGCTAAGTTTCCTTTTTAAGCTCTTTCAGTGCTTCCTACATTTTGTGGACGGGAAAACATAGATTGCGATACCTGATGTGATTACATTTCAAAAGGCTATAATTTCATGCATGCGCCACACGTTTCAAAGTTAAATGTGGTGCTGTTGCGTGTTCTGGTTCTACCTGCTAATGCAGCGCTCAGGCTGCTTCTACATGGTTCGCAATCAATGTAGGCAATACTATACTTAACGTGCATGCCAAGCGATTGCTTATGCTGATATAACTAATGCTGTTCAATATTGACAAAATTTACTTCATGGTATTGTAAAATATTGTAAATGGTTGTAAGAACGTATATATTATCTACCTCATCTAAACTTGAATGAGCAGCCGCAATAGTAAGCATACACATTTCAAAATAAGAGTCCGAGTGTATTTAGGTCTTGTTCATAAATAAGTCACTAAAAATGTATACTCCCCTCTGGTTATTTGGTTTCACAACTGTATTTAATTTGATTAAAATTCAATTCATTTATATTAATTTCATTTCATATAATTTCATTTCTCATTAATCGAAGTTAACTATTGTAGCTTCTGACCATTTTGTGCAGTGGGTAGAAGGATTTTCCACACAACTACAAGTATTTCAAATCTGTGGGAAGCACTGTTTTGATGAATGCTATCACGTTATTGACAACATGATTTTTAAGGCATCTGTTTCTTAAGGTTATCCAGCTTGTTCCTTAAGCTTTTGGGTATTGGCCACATGCTGTTGTCTTAAGCTCAATTTAGGTAACTGCTTTTAAAGGGGCATGCTGCTCTTCTCAGATATTGTAAGAAGAGCACCTCTCGCTGCTACTCTCCTTCTGTAAGGGGCATGCTGCCTCCAGTTTGCTATTCAGATGGATATGCTGCTTCTTTCCATTATGTCCTATTGTCTTTCCATCTTTTCAGTATACTTTTTTCATTTAGATTTCGCAGTCAGTTTGTGGTTGGGGGGGTTGGAGTTTTTGCCCAGAACAGAACCATACCGCCAGTCCAAACTGTATACTAACTGCCAGTCATCTTTGACGATAGTGATCCTGACAGAACCCTTTTATAGCTAATCAATTAACTTAATTAGTTGCTAGATGTTCTCCCAGCTGAATCTTTTCAAAATTTCTTGTTTCTTATCCATTTGTTGCCCCTGTGCCAACTTTTTTGAGACCTGTAGAAGGCATCAAATTTGAAATGAGCTCATTTAGTGGATAAAAGTGTAAAATTTCTCAGTTTAAACATTTGTAATGTTATCTGTTTTATTTTGAATAAAATTTTGGCTCATGTGATTTGAAAGTCTTTTAGTTTTCATTTTATTCAAATTTAAAAAAAAACATCCCAATATTTCCAGAATTCGGGTTGCATAAAGTAGTACCATTCGAAAGCTCAAAGTTCATCCTATGAAAACCGTTTTGAAATTGGACTCTGCTTTCCACGGAAACAGTACTTTAAATCCCTATACCGGGCTCAATTTTTGTGATATCAACTAACAAACAAATTTATAACACAGTGCTTTCACTTGTGCAATAATCTTCTGAGTGTCTTCTTTAAAAAGAGACCAACCTTAGGTCTGTATTCCAAAGCATTCATAAACTACAACCATTTCAGTTCAGATCTATGAGAAAGATTTAAGGTTAAGGACTGTTTAATAATCAGCAAATGTATACAGCCCTGGTACTAGTGACCTGAGGTGGGAATATATGATTGAAAAAGAAAATAAAAATTACATGTTTTTTTGTGAAATTTATAGGATCAAATCTGTCAGTCTTAACTGATCAGGTTGCATTTGATAGTGCATGTAGGAACTGACATGAGTTAGGAGGCTCAGGCCGGCATTCCATTTTTTTTTTTTTTATTATTGTTATTATTTATTTTTACGGTAAGCAATAAAAAAAATGATTGGTTTTCAGTATTACAGCTAACAGGTAGCAGGTTAAACAAAACCCTGAACAGAAGCCTCATTGAAAGTAAGTAATTAACGGAAGCCATGAATGACAAATGGCAAACAAACACTCATAACATTTGTTTCTAAGCTTCCGTGTTTATGGCACATTTTTACAAGGAATTAATGACAACAAGCCTTAGAGTTACAGACAATTAACGTGAACAGAATAAGGAGCAATTAGCAGCCAATCGTGCAGCGCTGTCAGTGTTATGAGGTGAGTGACAGAAAACAGCATGCAGCGCTCAGGGCAGGTGCAATCGGGGGTCAGCGTCACCGCTAGAAACAAATGCGTAAACATTATTTGAAGCACGCTAGCCAGACGGGATTTAAACTTTGCAGGTCGAAGACCTAAGTTTGGTTTAAAGACGAAAAACATACCAAGCACAATGTTCTCTCATCATTCCTGATTTCTAAGGCCCTGTTTCCACCTGGTATTGAGATGCGTTTTGGTCGATTGGATCACAAGTGGACGATGCTAAATACAAGTATAAACGGGGTGTAAAACGTTTTGAGCTTGTCCACTTTCAACGACTTCCAGAGGTAGTTCCAGAGGATTGCTTTCATAGTGGAAATGCTCATGTGGTCGAATGTGTTCGAACAGCCACAAGACTGCCTACTCTCCGCCTTAAGACCTTTAATGCATAAGGTAAGCACGCACTAGCCAGATGGGATTTAAACTTTGTCAGCTGAAGACTTGTTTGTTTTGAAGACGAAAAAAATTTACTAAGCACAATGTTTTTCACCATTCCTGATTACTAACACTCACAGAGTTCGGCCGGTCTTGCGGCTGTCAGGGCAAAAGTTGCTGCTCTTCGTATGTTTTTCCGTTATCTCCTTACATTTACCTGCCCATAGACCCTCCCCTCAAAGAAATCAGGACGGAAGTGGTTGAAAGTAGACAAAACAGACGGATTAAATTACCAGGTGGAAACGGGTATGTGTCTCTCTCATCCACTTCTGATCCGATCGACCAAAATGCATCTTAATACCAGGTGGAAACAGGGCCTATCACGCATTCACCACATTCAGCGTGGTCTTGTGGCTGTCAGAGCAGAAACGAAAGCTGCTGCTCTCCGTGTGTTTTTCCATCGTCTCCTTGCGCTTATTTCAACCATTAGATCGAAAGATCTTAAAAAGCATATTCATTTACCCGCCTATTGACCCTCCCCTCGAAGAAATCAGGACAGAAGTGGTCGAAAGTGGACAAACGAGATTAAAACACCATGTGTAAATGTGTATGTGTCTCCCTTGTCCACTTGTAATCCGATCGATCAAAACGCATCTTAAAGGATTAGTTCACTTTCAAATGAAAATTATCCCAAGCTTTACTCACCCTCAGGCCATCCTAGGTGTATATGACTTCTTATTTCCGATGAACGCAATCGGAAAAATATTAATAAATATCCTGACGCATCTAAGCTTTATAATAGCATTGAATGGGGGTCACGAGTATGAGCTGAAGAAAGTGATTCCATCCACATCCATCCATCATAAACGTGTACTCCACACGGCTCGGGGGGTTAATAAAGGCCTTCTGAAGTGAAGCGATGCATTTCAATGTGTAAAAAAAAAAATCCATATTTAACAAGTTATGAAGTAAAATATCTAGCTTCTATCATATTTTGGATGCATTGTGTTTAAAACACAGAAGTGCAGAAATGGTTTCATACAACTACATACAGCTACATTCTGTGCTAGAACGTTGCATTGCTTTGGTGCAGTCAAACAAATTTAATAACTGATGTTAAACATTTCCAAAAAAACATAAAAAAAGTGATCTCTCTTTACATGGTCTAACTATACCACGTCTACACTGCAAATGATGCAATGCAACTAAAACTAGAGTGTGCCATTTACAATCAACAAAGAGATATGCAATGTTAATTAGTTATGCATCTATATCTATACAGGGCATACAGTATAACAGAGGTAGAACTAGTACAGCATGTGTATGTGTTCAATGTGGTATTTCACCATATTACAGCCCTTCCCAATGAATATTCAGAGCCATGGAATTAAAAACAGCCTGACCACAGTGAGCGATCCGATCGCCCCCCCTCTGCAGACAGATCTGGACAGCTCATAAATCTCCCAGACATGACTGAGGTGGACTAAGGCCATCGTTCCACCAGAGCTCATCCAATAAACCTGCAGTAACATTAGTAGGTCACGCCAGCATGATCGTATGGGCAAATACACTATTTGAGTACAGATTTCCTGTCGCATACATTTTTACACAATTATGCACTATAATATGTACATTGACAAAACAATGTTAAATGTTAATAAATGTTAAAAAGCCTCTATATTCCATTTTGTGTGTGTGTGAGACATATTTAGGGCATTATTAATACAAATACAGAAAACTCTGTAGAAACAATTTGTTGAAAGAGACTAAGGGCCCTATTTTAATGATCTAAGCGATGGTCTGAAGTGCATAGCGCAGTTGCATTTAAGGCGTGTTGGAATCCACCATGGCTGATTCGCTATTTATATGGCGGAACGCTTCTCCAGAAAGGAATCCTTTTACTTTTAAAATGTAAAAATGTGTGTTGCTGCGCATCCCTATGTGTGTAACAAACACACGTTGTGCACCCGCCTATAGGCGCATATTACTAACGCGCCCTTTAAATAACAACAAAAAATTAAAATTACTGCACCATTGACTTTAGACCAGGTTTTTTGTTGGTCAATGACGCAGTCGTTTTCAGTTGCCTCAAAATATCAATGCACCTGAACACACCTCGTTTTCAGACCAGCACACTCATAGGTGAACAAATGGGCGTAAGCACATTTGCTATTTAAACAACGTGGGACGTGAAAATGATAACTGCGTCGGGCTGAAACTAGCAAAAAACACTTGCGTCACGTCTGCTGTCACATTGCGCCAGGTGTATGATAAGGCCCTAAATGTCTTCCAAGTATGGTGTATTCTTGAAATAATATCTTTGGATCAGGCCTGTGTCCCAGGGCCTTGAATGATCAGGGTCCTTCAAAGCCTCAGACTGCATGGCCAAGACTGTCAATGAGTTGGCACCATGAGCTCCAGGGCCTCTCAGCAAATATGGCACAAACTGACCACTATCACTCCTGTTTTATGTTAAGTTAATGAAGTCATTGTCATTTTTCATTTCTACGCAAACTAGACTCATTATAGAACGCACCATATTCATATCAGTGCTATTTGCCTGCCACTCTTAAACACAATACATTTTCAAGGGACATTAAGATTTTGATTGAGATTCAAGTTAATCTTTTGCATCCAGCTGAAGGCATTTCTCTCATGCTCAAAAATTCAGTTGGACAATGAAAGCTTTTAGTTTTTATTCTGTTAATCAGGATAATTAATAATCTAGCTCATAAGTTTCGGTCAACAGGCCAGTTCCTTTGGTTTCGATTGGTTTTACTTTGGTCAAGTGCAAATGGGTAGTTGACAAATAGGCAGTAAAAAATGCTTTTTTGTAAAATACCATTTTTTTTTATTTTTTTTTTATGAAAAAATACATATATTTAGTGCGAAGTCTAATATTTGAGAAAATATAAGGGGTCACTAACTTTATCAATTCTTTCACTGTTGTTTTTTTTTTTTTTTTTTTAACATTAACTGTTCCGTAAATGTGTCCTATGGTGTGACAAAAAAAAAAAAAAAAAAAAACAACTCTTAATAATATACAAATAGCATGAGAGAGATTTATCTTCATTGTTAGACACTTATTTTCATATGGTGCTATTATTTAATATGAAATTATGAAAAACATTTTTTTCCCCCCACAACTTGTTGGACATTTTCAATAAATACAAGACAAACTTTGCTGTCATCCTTTCAAAACTGCTGAAAATTATACCATATTAAGATGAGTGATGATTATATCTCCCCTACTGTAATACTCAACTGTTCTTTTAAGATATATTGAGATAAAAACAAATCTGTGGTTCTTGTGTGTGTCACACCATAGGATATTGTCACACTAAAGGACAAAAATGGTAGTTATTGCAATAAAGACAGTGAGGGGTATTACATTAATGTATTTTATTTAACTTTAAATGTGTCAAAGAAGAACGAAAATTGAATTGATACAAACAATACCAACATGTTTTTTTTTTTTGTTTTTTTTTTAAATCAACAAAATGAGGAGTGACTCCTTGACAGAGCAAATATCTTTGAAACTTTAACACCCTAAAATCTTTTTTAATGCAAGTCATTTGTTTGTTAAAGAAGAAATAACATTTAATTTGATTACATCATCAACCATGTTTTTAAAAATCACATTTTTTAAAGTATATAGCTGGTTTTTAAGGTATAATTTCGATTTTTTTTTTTTTTTTTTTTTTTAACTTTGCGTTGTTCTCTAGGATCTCCTCCCTTCTGTGTGGATCCCTGTTAATTTTCTCTCTATACTTCTGTTTCCTCTCCCTCCCACTCATTTCTCTTCCCTCAAAAACAAAGTAGTATCACATTTTATGCTTATTTTCATGACACTTTATAACAGTACAAATTTTCTCCAAAACATCAGATTTTTTTTATTCAATGTAATTACTGCATTTAAGAACACTGAAAATTATATATATAAAAAAAAAGAATAATTATTTATAATTTAATTATTTAAAATGCTTCTTAAAGAGACCTTTCTTGTCTCTTGTGTGACGTTTTTGTCCTCCGGTGTGATAGTACAGGCGTCACACTAGTGGACATTTTTATAGTGGTTCCAAAAAAGTAAAATTCTGAAAAAGAAACTCACCATGTGCACATGTCATGGGCTTCACAGGGGGCTTCAGTAACATGACCTTGAATGGGGTCCTTCAAATAATTAAAGATGTACGTGGAATTTCCCGATTTAATATCAGGATATGGTGTCACACCAGAGGACATAGTTTTGTGTGACAAAATGTATCAAGATCATACGCTTCTAGAAATATATGAAGGGGAAAAAAAGGATTGTCGTTTACTAAAATAGACACTTGTAAAATTATGCCTGAGGTATTTATTAACATTTTTATGCTTTTCTTTTTAATTTATAAAAGTTGTAATTTATTGAACCATGCTTAAGACAGTCACATCATATGACAATTTTGAGATTTGGCTCAAAAAAAAAAAAAAAAAAAAAAAATCTAATAATAAAGCAGTTTTTTTAAAACAACATGTCCATGTAAAACAAAGAAATGTTTAACCATTTACTGCATTTAAAATTATGACAATACTAATTATATTCATTTTTGACAGTGAAAATGCCATGTCACGTCAACAACCCAAATGTATTCGAACGTGTGACGTCACGAATCCCTCAATTTCCAAAAGAACCATTTTTGGAACGTGATTACATAAATGCTTTTTTAATAGTGAGGAGGACATTTTAATCTATGAAACTTGCAGGATGTTCTAAAGTAAAAAAAAGACCTTTTATGTCAATAGATCAAAGAAAATTTGATTTCTCATGTCACAACCTTTTTAAACTTGGTTGACAAAATGCAAACATTACAGCATTACAACTTTAATAACTAATGTATATTTTAATAAATACATCATAGCAACAATGTCCAATAAGAGTCTGTCTGCATGACCTGCATCTTATACAGAGAACATATGTACATCACAACTGTATAAATTAAAATAATTTGGAAATTGTGATGAGGTTGTCTCATTACTAAAATAGCTATTTATGGCCATCTTTTACGGGGCATATTATTTTTGTGAAAAGTGTATATTTTTGTTAGAGGCGCCAAGATGGTCTTAACAGTCCACTGAGGTAATCACACATACTACACAGTGTCTTTGTTCCTCTAACTTCTTGATTGACAGGATGTGTTAATATCACTGCACTTATTTGATGCGATAAGTTCAGTGAAAGCAGAATTTGTCCAAATGTGGGGTGTCTTGCAGAAAGCTGTTTCTATATCTAAAGCTCTTAGGTTCTTCTGAATCAGGCCTTTTGTTTATTTTGCTGATCTGAATCTTCAACTCCAGAGCTTCGACCCTCATGCTGTTGCCATAGGAACAAACTCATGGCCGCCCATGGACAAGTGTTTGCTTTGGCAGTGAATCAAGTGTTGAGGGTGGTGGAGTTAGAGAGCTTGCGTGGGATGAGGGATGTGATATGGAATGTCTTGAGACATGGACTGTTAAAAAAAGAGCCGGACAGGAAATGTCCGTGTTCATAGACTTCCCGGGAGCTGGAGAAAGATCTCAGGGGCATTCTGTCACCTTTACTGACCATAAAACATTGATCTCTTGCTGCCCTTAACTGGCACTTTCCATTACAGGGACCTTCCATCAACAGCTACAGTATTTCAACACATTACCTGTGCTGTTACTTTGAAAAGAAAGAAACACTGTTTTGCTGAGATCTGCATAGAAAGAAGCATAATTTTGCCATCTCTGACAAGACAAACTGGTTTCAGTTCAACTAAAATTAAATCAAATACCACACACTCAAAAACCATAATGCTAGTCCCTTTGGATAAGCCTCAGAAGGTTTTGCAGATATTAATAATTTTTGTAAGCGTTTAATAATCGGTCATTGCTTCTGACCTGGAGTCTATGGCAGCCCGTAAAAAGGCACACTCCTTAAGGACACTCTCAACTTAAACCATAGAAAATTTGGCATCTCTATCTCCATCTAGCATCAGCTCAAATTTGCTTTTATTTTTGTGCATGCAATCTGAATTTGTTATTTTGTCACTTTATAGACAAAGTTAAATGTACAGCAATTCTATGGGCATGATTTCATTTCCATTTATTTCACATCATTTGCCAGTGTCAAGTTCCCCAAATCAGAGCTTGATGAATGAAAATGTGTTTTGACAAGATTTGTGAAGATCACATGGCTTCAGTACTAAAATCAATGACACATAAAGCCCAGAGGGGAACTGTAGGGGGCTGGATGAATTTTGAATTTTTCAGGTTTGCTGGATTTCAGGTCTAAAGCAGGCTTGCCTGACATAGACTGGTCATACCATGCAGACTATAGCCTGTTTTAAACTACTGTCCACCAGCCAAACATGTGTATTCCCTAAATAGTCAAAAAGCTTATCACATCCATTAGTTCCCCAAACTTCTTGTCCTCCGCTGGGGACGTCTCAGACCACAGGCAGGGGAAACACCCTAGACAGATAGCCAGTCCATCACAGGGTTCATAAACACATATTCACACCAACAATTTACCCAATGTCTCCAATTCACCCTTGCTGCATATTTTTGGACTGTGGGGAAAATCAGAGCACCCACACACAAATCATGCACACAGACAGGCCTCCTGGCTCACCTGGGACATTCTTGCAGTGAGGAAACAGTGGTACCCACTAAGCCACCGTACCACCCTGACCTGTAACAAATAAAAACACATTGGGGGCACATGCAACTGTGAATGCAGTGTGAATGACTTTTAACATTTTAAAGGGTCTCTTTTAATTATAGACAGCTGTTTGTCAAGGACATGAGAAGAAGGAAATCTTAGCTCTGAACATTTCATTTTGGTGCATACCTCCAAACACACTTGTGCAGAATGTAGCTAGCTGTAGATACATTGACATCCTCTGCTGATGGAATCCTTGCAGGCAGGATAAGGATAATGAATATCCTTTGAATTGTCTCCATGGACATGGATCATTATTACTTCTGTGGTCTCAAATCACATCCTAATGGTGTCTACCTTCATGTATATTACAATATTTGGGTCCCAGCTGATGGAAAACATCCTCCTTGGTCTCTTGACATTTGTGTTCTGTTGCAGAAATGTTTCAAAAGCAGGGGAAAACAGGGGCCCGGCAATTTTGCATCCCAGATGATCAGCAGATGATTCCTCCTGCTGTTGACCTCTGCTTCCTGTAGAGCAACAGAACGGATATCAAAACCACACACAGGCTGCATGGCAGTTGCCTGTCTGGAAACCAACCCTTGAGGCCAAAACCTTATTCGGAAACTTCCTCTACTTTCAGAGTTGACACCCTGCTGAGGTGGTGTGTCCAGCGAGGGCTGGGCTGAAAGTATTCAACAGGTGATGCACCTTCCGATCATTGAAGGTAACACAAAAGAACTGAATGTGATTTAAAAGCAATGCAGAAATAGGCATGAGCATCAAAACAAGCATGCTTGCCACTGCTGTGACCACTGACCCTGAGAGGAAGTAAGTGCCCAAGCCCCCAAAACAGAAAGAAGCCAGATGTGAATGGGAAATGCTTATGGAGATGTCTGGAGGTTGCTGCAATGTAGGGTGGGAGCTATACAAACAATTAAAACACCGTGATCAACGTGATCTAAGTTTTGAGTCAGTCAATAAAGACTTCCTAAGATGACATTTGGAGTAGGTCAGTAACATTCACACATTAATTCCTGACTTCCCAACTGTGGCATTAAATGTGATAAGAAACATTCACACAATCCAAACCCATTCTACTGTGAGCTCATTAGCATCCGTATGGATTTCCCTTAGGTTACCAAGAGGTGTCCTCATTTGGGACTCTGCATTCTGTGGAAGCGGATCTCTTGAATATGATGGCGATGAGGGGCGCCTTTGCCACATGTGTTCTCTTAGAGTGAGGCTCCATAAATTAAACATGATGCCTTAATAAAACAAGCCAGGCCACATCCACTGGGTTATCTAGCCCAACTTGGGCTCTTTTCCTGAGTGGGATGCTGTATCATGTTCCTAGAGGCCCTGTTTCCTCATCTCCACCCTCATCTTTGTCTAGACCCATTCCATCCTACATCCATTCCCAAGAGACTGTGAAACGAAATGAGAAATGAGATCAGAAATGAGATCAGCATATCTCTGATTCTTGAAAAATCATGCAGCAAAGCTTGCAGGAACAATTACAAAAGGTCAGCTGAGCTTTATATGTAATTAAGTTCCCATACCATGTGAAGCATGCAGCAAATACAAGGATCACAAGATTTAACGAATAGTATTTGTCACATTGATCCTGGCAAGTAGGACCTCTGTGGAGATATTTAGTCTCACTATGGAGACACTCTTCAAGTTATTCGATGGTCTAGTTCCACTGCATCTCAGACATGCTGAGATTCTCCAACTTCTACCATAAACAAAATCAAAAATAGTCAAATAATTCAAGATTTTAGAGGATTCCAAGGGTTTTTTTTTTTTTTTCTCCATTATCCAACATCAAAATTGAGTTTTTCTTTCCTTTGGCTCTTACACCATGGGACTGAAGATAGTATGTACTATGTATTGTGACATGACATTTGTTTAATTAACATTTCAGTTAAACTGTTTGGGAGTGGGCAAAATGACCAATATCTTAAAAGTGTAATTTAACCGCGGCAGTAATACGCATAACCAAATTGTAATTAGGCCTGTCAGTACACAAATAAAATATACATTGAAAAAAACCTTACAGATTTCATAATCCTCCATATCACCACATATCAAATTAATAACTCCAACTTACAACTAGTATACCCAATTTCACATGCATGCTGTACACTCACATAAAACGATGCTATACAGCAAATCTAAACTGCTTGATTATTTATATCATCCCCACACAGTAGTGGCCAAAAGTGATGTCCAGCCTAAGAAACCTGACATCATCTCCCTTTATTCAAATACTTTATAATAAGTATACAGCAATAAAGTACTTACAAATCATTTGCAAACTAGTTAATTCATAGTTTATATATTGTATTCTCTACATTGTTAATATATTAATAGGCTATATACAAATAGTGAGTTCTTCATTCATTGTCACTGTAATTAACACATTTATTATTGTTTAATTAGCTCATATGTCATAAACAATTAACACACATTGTCTGCAGAGCCTTCAGTATATTTTTAAAAATCTAATAACTTAATTCTTATTAACCTGGGCATCCATTAAAAACTGTATATAGGTTTCATGTTAAAAATAACTATATTTATTAATAGAATCTCAGAGGACTGCATTTAGCCACAATGATACTCATTCAGCCAGAGTATCCAAATCCAAAAAGATAAAGAGAGATAGAAAGGAAGAAAGACAACAAATAGAGGCATTTTGTCCAGTCAATGGACACCCACGTACCTTCCGGCCTCCTGAGATGAAGAAGAGCCAGACAGCGTGGTTTTTCTTTCATAGTGCCTTTTGAAGCTGTCATTCCATCAGTGCATGCACCAGAAATCAACAATCAGAGATTTCCTGTACTGTTTCGCAGTGGACTGTTGCTAGATAACAGCGACTGCACTCAGAACAAGAGCCCTGGCAAACCTCAGACTGTTTTCAGCACCCTGGAGTTTGTCTGTTTCTGTTAGACCAAGCACTTCCACCCTTGGGGTCTTTATCTTCTTCAGAGGGGAAAATGGGCCTCTTGTGCCAGATTGACTTGCCCAATGAGATCTGTAATACCTGGGGAAAGTGGTAGCCATATAGATGTTTTGTTATAGTTACCTTTTGCAATCACAAATCAGCTCTAAGAGGAGACCTATTATGCCCCTTTTTACAAGTGATGTGATGTAAGTCTCAGGTGTCCCCAGAATGTGTCTGTGAAGTTTCAGCTCAAAATACCTCACATCTATATCGAGATCACTCTCACGGACATTGCAGTTCTTCTTCATCACGAAAGTTTATTATCTGTATGCATTTTAAAGCTATATCAGTTTAAACTTCTAATTTATCATTTTCTGAGCATCTGAAGCACACGCACAGAAAGCTGGCTGTCAGACAGCACATCTCGTGAGTATTAAACTAACTTCTCTTTCACATTTTATTGTGCTTAAACTGTCAAAAACAGTCAGTTATGTCTGTGAATGTAAAAAACAGGGACAGAAATAGTGTGTATATTAGATCTGTGGTGCATTCCCTTCAAAAATAAAACTAATCCACTGTGTCTTCAGTGGTTCAGATGTCGGGAGTAAATGAAAACTGTTGTGTTCACTATAAAACACCTCAATCACTTACCAGACAATCTTGCTGCCACAGCTGCTCTGGCGTCGAGACAATGGCGGATAGTGTACAACTCGCTCAAGGCGTAAACTATGCTAATACTGCTCTGTCTGTCAGCAATCGTGGGCGGGGCCTGAGCAATTTGCCGTCACATGAACTAAATTAATAATTAAAGATTTTTACAACGGAAATTAATCAACACTGAACTTACTTTAGCGGGATAATGACACTATTTTCTTCTCGAGCAGCTGTACAGCTGAAACAACTTTGTCTGCTTTGTCCTATTGATCACTTTAAAGCTGCTTTGAAACAATCTCTATTGTAAAAAGCACTATATAAATAAAGATGACTTGACTTGTATCTGCCACTCTAAGTATAATTAGTGCAAAGAAAACACTTTTTTTTTTTTTTTGGTATTTACACTTTATGTAAGTAGCATCCAACGCTATTTGCAAATAGTATCTACCTACAGTTAAAAATTAAAAATAAATATTTTTAAAGGCTTTTTGCCTGCAGAATGATGTAGTTGCCTTGACTCTTTGGGTCCATCTGGAATAAAACCTGTGGAAATTATATCACAGATGAATTGTGAGGATAGTTATGTGAAAGGGCCCAATTTTATTTCTAATCAGTGTGGAACCAAACTGAGCAGGTTTGTGCTTCCTTACAGGAAGGTATTTGACCTCCATGGAAATAAGAAATCGCCACCATGTTGATACACCCTGGAGTGAGGTCCTGTCATAACAAATTACCGCTCCACGCCTTTGGATTGCGCATTTAGGAGAATTGTACATGTCAATCACGTCATGCGGTTGGATATTTGTATAATTAAATCCTACTCCGGTGGCCTGGTCACGCTCTAACAATGGCCGAGACCCGACGGGGTCCAAAACACACAAACTCAAGTGGTGGAATGTGTCTCCTGTCACCAAGGGCTTCCTCTAGAACAGCACCATGGACTGTGAGGTGTTGTGCTATTTAATTACTCTGAGCTTACAGTTCCCCTCTCCCAGATTAATAAGGTTACCTTTTCAGTCAAAATAAGAATATGAACCTCTGTTTTCTTTGGTCTAATTAGCCCTTAATTAATATTGTCAGCGCAGGATGAGGCCTCACATCAGACTAGGCAGGGCTGTGAAGAGACAGGCTTTGTGAAATGAAAATTTGGGAAGCTCTGCTAAGACCCAAACACAGAATAAGAGCCTGCAGGTGAGAAAATCGAGAGTCACCCAAACACAAACAAAATCAGCTTTGTACTCACGTAGTGAAAAATTCCAGGAAAGAGAACAGAAAAGAAACCTCCACATTCACAAGTATCTTGACAACACAATGTCAGTTAAAGGTTAAAGGAACAGTTCTCTCAAAAATGAAAGTTCTGTGATCATTTACTCACCCTTATATTGCTTATATCTATCACTATGGAATAATTCCAACATAACAATTAATACAGCATATTTTATATATATATATATATATATATATATATATATATATATATATATATATATATATATATATATATAGAGAGAGAGAGAGAGAGAGAGAATAATTACAACAAGAAAAAAAAAGTGGATTTAAGGTTAGAAAGCATGACGCTTGCAGTGTTAGAATGACAGTCTATCAGTCAAGTCCAACGCAAGAAGCAGCCCATAGAAATTCAATATGGCAACGAAGTCTCAGATAGTCTGACGCCAGATAAAAATAAACAGGAAAATAAATAAACTACTAAATAGACTACACATTTGAGCTTATTCTTTTCCTTTTATACTATACTTCCTTGCACAGTCACCTTCTGCGCAACACCTTTGTGACACTTGATGTAAATTAAAGGATCGGCCATAGTTGTTACAGTCTGTGGTTGATAAAGAGCGCACAAAGGAAATCCTTAAGGAGAACTTTTAATTCAGTAAACCACACGAACAGGGGAACAACTTGGAGAAATAACCAACCAAACACTATAAAACTCATTAATGCAAGACAATGAACAGACTGAAACTAAGGGCTTATATACAAAGGAAACAGAGGAGCAAACAAGACTAATTAACAAGACACACCTGAACTGAGGACACTAATCAAATCAGTAACCTAGGATATAAACAGACAGGCAAATGAGGAGAACTTAACTAATTAACAGACAAGAAAGCTGACTAAAAAAAACTGAAGACAGAAAGGACATGAAAACTGATAAAAACAAAAAAACAAAAACAAACTATAAACATGATCAAAGTAAACCAAACATGTAACATTACTTCCCCTCCCCGAAAGGCACGTCCTCGCGCCACAAACTGGGGTGGGAGGGTGGGTGGCCTGGAGAGTCTTTGGAAGGACAGGAAGCCTCCAGGGTGGTGCCGGCAGCTCAGGGAGCCAGGGCAGGGCCGGCAATTCAAGGGGCCAGGGCGAGCTGGCAACTCAGGCACCCAGAGCGGCACCGGTAACTCAGGGGACCAAGGCGGATCTGGCAATTCAAGGGACCAGGACAGATCTGACCGTTCAGGGGGCCAGGGAGGATCCAACTGTTCATGGGACCAGGGTGGAGCTGGCCGTTCAGGGACAGCCTCCTTAACTGTGGACAGGTAGCTGGAGTGGACTCTGGAGCAGACTCAGAGGCTGGAGCGGACTCTGGAGCAGACTCAGAGGCTGGAGCCATCACTGGACTCTGATCAGGGGCAGGAGCCATCTCTGGACTCTGGTCAGGGGCTGGAGCAGACACTGGAGCGGACTCAGGGGCTGGAGAAGACACTGGAGCGGACCTAGGGGCTGGAACTAGGCTCTCTAGGCTCCTGGACATCCCCTCATACTCCTAAGGGCACAAGCATGGCTGCCATTTAGCGGCGCGAGGCCGGTGACACGGGTGATAATGAGCGTCAGCTGCGCGTTGCACCAGTCTCGAGTCTCTCACGGAGGAGCTCCGGAAGCATAAAAGGGGAGCGACGACAGTGAAGGACGAGAGAGGACCAGGCCTGGACTTTATGTTTTATTATGTTTGTGTGGCCGGCAGACGTCCGTGAGGGTCTGCCGGCATTACTTTCGTTTTGTATTTGTTTATTTTATATATTAAAGTTGTGTTTACCGTTTGCCGGTTCCCACCTCCTTCTTCCCGTATCTATGAACAACGTTACAGTATCCTTATCCAGTCCCATCCGAAAACACACATTGAAGGAGGTGTCAGGCCAGCTCACTTGATGGGATAGCTCGAGAAATTTCTCCACATACCTCTCCAAAGGCCGACCATTCTGCCGCAGGCCCCACAGGCGGTCCTCAACCAGGATCATTTTTAGGTCGGTTCTTCTATTTCTTTGGGTCTTGTGTTCTGTTACAGTCTGTGGTTGATAGAGAGCGCACGACAAAGGAAATCCTTAAGGAGGACTTTCAATTCAGTAAACCACACGAACAGGAGAATAACTTGGAGAAATAACCAACCAAACACACCATAAAACAACATTAACGCAAGACAAGGAACAGACAGAAACTAAGGGCTTATATACAAAGGAAACAGAGGAGCAAACAAGACTAATTAACAAGACACACTAATCAAATCAATAACCTAGAATACAAACAGACAGGCAAATGAGAACTCAACTAATTAACAGACAAGAAAACTGACTAAAAAAACTGAGACAGAAAGGACATGAAAACTGATAAAAAAAAAAATAAATAAAAAAAACTATAAACATGAACAAACTAAACCAAACACGTAACAATAGGATAGCTGATACCGATCAGTTAAAAAATGCTTAATCAGCCCCGATCCCGATCCTTCAGATCGGCCCAGGACATCCCTACTATTCTTCTGTGGAAAATAAAAAGAGAATTGTTGAAGAATGTTCACACTGCTCTTACAATGAAAGCAGACAGTGACCAAGGGCTGTTGAGCTTCAAAAAAAGACACCAATAAATCACCATAAAAAAACAAAAACCTATAAGTAGTCCATACGATTTGAAGACTTAAAGTTTTCTGAAGCGATACGCAATAACTTTGTGTGAGAAACAGTCATTATTTACTGCAGGGATGTAACAAAGTGAGGGGCACAGAATATTCAGCAGTTTCTGACCAGTTGTCTTGTACAGTACTTTATGTATTCCCTTTGTCTTAATTGTAAGGTAAACCATTTGTAACACTGAATATTTCCCTTCTCATGCAGGTTTCTATCATGTGAACACATTCACATTAGCATCTTTCTCTCTGCATGAAACATGTGTTCCTAAACAAACTGCCTGTTGTAGTTACTGATTTGTATTCTTCAAATTAACATCTTTTGGGGCATGAAAGCCAATCAGGCAACATCCAATGTGGTCAGCAGAGGGACAGTAACACTGCTTTATAATTTCTGCTTCTAAAGTATATGACATCAATGTGAAATGATTATAGCAAAAAGTAACTCAAATATTGAACTGATACATATTCATACAGTAGGTTAAAAAGATTTCAAAGCAATCAGTGCATAAAACGTGTCAGTATATTTCACTTAAATGTTGGCCTAATATCTAATTTTGCTTACCAGCAAACAACTTCAATCTTAGATGTAGAGTGAGATCATAATTGACAGATTGCATGTTGAGTAATGTACCTGCCAGCTTCATGTCTTAATCATCATTATTCTCAAAAGTGATTGTAATACTATTTCTTAACATATAGTAGCGATATTACTTCAAAAAGCACTTAATTTTAAAAATATAATTTGCTTCTTTTTTTTGTTTGACTTTGTGGTGAAATGAGACTTGAATGTTATCTAAGCAGCCATATCAACCTGTAGCCCAAGACTGGTTGCCCACTGAAGCTAAGCAGGGCTGAGCCTGGTTAGTACCTGGATGGGAGACCTCCTGGGAAAACTAGGTTGCTGCTGGAAGAGGTGCTCACCCTGTGGTCTGTGTGGGTCCTAACATCCCAGTATAGTGATGGGGACACTATACTGTCAAAAAAGCACCATCCTTCGGATGAGACGTTAAACCGAGGTCCTGACTCTGTGGTCGTTAAAAATCCCAGGATGTCTTTCAAAAAGAGTAGGGGTGTTACCCCGACATCCTGGCCAAATTTGCCCATTGGCCTCTGTCCATCATGGCCTCCTAATCACCCCCATACACTGATTGACTTCATCACTCTGTCTTCTCTCCATTAATAAGCTGGTGTGTGGTGGGCGTTCTGGCGCAATGTGGCTGCCATCGCATCCAGGAGGATGCTGCACATTGGTGGTGGTTGAGGAGATTCCCCCTTCCGTATGTAAAGCGCTTTGAGTAACCAGAAAAGATCTACATAAAATGTAAGGAATAATAATGTTAATGTTTTAATTTTGTCCTCATAGCTCACTTATAGTAAATACAATTGTAGCAAATAGTAATCTGATGCCCAGAGGATATTTCCACAACAAATGACTTAAATGCCAAAGCCATTTTTTCACTTTTGACCTGTTGACCTCGTAGCCTAATTTCCAGACGCACAAACCCAAAGTGATCTGTGGTGCTGTGTGTAAACCACATGAAATGACACTTTGTCCTCTGCTGTGTGGCCACACGGAGAGGAAGAAACGTTGTCACTCTAGAGGTGTCTGCGCCACACCAGCTACTGCTGGTGCCAGTGATGTCAGTGTTTTCCAGTCACGCTGGTGTGCTGGGTAATGTGCTTTCACACAGGGCTTCTCAGCATTGGGTTGAACTCGCACACCTCAGGTCTGACGGTGCTTATAATGTCCAGCCTTACATTAACACACTATTAAAAATAACGGTTTGCACAATGCTGTGAGCTGATTAAAAGAATCGATAAATGCAAACAATAACAAGCACCAGTCTTTCCCAAAGGCTGTATTTAAAGCTCTCAGTTCTGCAGTCAACATTTCAAGCGCATTAATCTGTCAGTGCTGATGGTGGCCCTGGAAATCTGCTGGTGTAAATCCCTCTTAAAGGCAGCGAGTCTGGGGTTATGTTTGCCGTTTACTTGTTTATCAGCTCCAATGAACCAACACCTCTGCAGGTCACCACTTTTAGCCTGAAGGCCTCTTAGCACCTAGTTTTTCCCCTATTATAACTGTTTATGCCAATGGTCTAATTATTGCAAGAAATTCAAGCAGTCAATATAATGGCCTGTAGTTTGTTTATTTGAAATGATGAATGTTTTTTATTCTGTGCCTCAGGCTCAACAGGAATATTTTTCTCAAGGAATGACGCAAGTTGCAATGTTTACTCACAAGTTTGTGCTGTTGAAATGACGCAATTAAACTACTCTCTTCAATGACCAGAAACAGAATTAGATCAGTCAATTCAGAGTAATGCAGCTTTGTTTAATGTTAAAATCTATTATTTTATTAAAGGGTTACTAGACTAGTTATGACATGCATTTACATGTCAGGGATCTGCTCAACTTTGTGAATTTACTTAATAAAATAAGTGTTGTTTTGTAAAATATGTATTATGTGCTCTGGGCTGTGAGTCATGTCTGAAAATGGTCTTTAGCGTTATTGATTAAATAATGGACATTTTCATGTGCTGGGGGATGGGGCAGTGGTTTTTAAGTACAGTAAAACAACAACTGGATATCATGAAGAGGCCACTACTCCCCACCAAGCCACATCTGTGAATGTGCATACATGTACTTTTTTGTAAACGTGTGCAAAAGAATCAGTTATTCCCCCAGGCTGACTGTATTCATTTTGAATTGTGATGATAACAATGACCATGAGCGATTAAGTTTTCTACTATGACCTTTATCAATGAAATGTGTCCGGATTTGGGATGGACAATACGAGACTGGAGCAGTCTTTTCATCCACTGGACAGCTGGAACCAGCCAGTCTTCTCAAACATGTAAATGTCATCTATGCTAAATTTCCAGCCAGGAGAACTTAGCTCTTTGCCAACCTAAATGGTGAGTCTGCATACACTGAACATGCAGCTGGTTTTGCTCCAAACAGGTTCTGGGCCAGAATCCAGCACAGGGTTGAGGAATAAGGAAATGGTGTGCAAGAACGCCAACTCCATATACCCATGCCTTGTCTGATTGGCCGTGGTGAGATGTGTGGCCAAGCTAAACAGTCACGCTTCTGCGTCCTTTATGCAGTTCCATCATGAAGGATATGAAGTCTTGCACTATTGTAACTGTTCTGCCAGTCAGATTGATATGTTGTCAAAAGTGTGAATGCAGCAGCTATTTTACAAAACAGAACTTTTTTTGTCAATTTTTATAATGCTTTATGTATTATTCATTATACCTTTCATAAACAAATTGTATTAATTTGCTGCGTTATTTACTAACTATAGAACTATATTATTATGATATTACCATGACATAAAATTTCTCATATTGTGATAAAAGAATTGAACAAACAAATTTGATGTTTTTAACCACAAGCTCCTTCACAAAATGCCACACAACTAATCTACTGCTGTAATTGATTTAAAAAATGAAACTGAACCAATTTATGGGAGTAGAGGCGGGTCTTGTCATAACTTATGTGTTGACAGGATTACTGTGTGCGTGAGGCACTGAAAGATTGGGTGTGTTCTGTTGAGAATACATGTGACCCCAGTAAATGCTGTACTGGCTACTAGTTGGCTTTTCCTGTCAGAATATGTTAGGCAAAATTAATCTCCAGGGTGCGGGACGAAAACCCCCTGTTCAGCCTCCAGGGTCAAGCAATGAATTCATTAGCTGCTATTACTCCAGACTGGTGTCCAATATACAAAGCACTAATGGATAAAAGAGGTCCCTTGGAGCAAATGAACTGAAAAACATACGCCATTTAAAATAATAGATACACTGAAACAAGACCTAATTGTTCTACTTTCCTTTAAATGAATCATTTTCCAGTTGTGGATTCTCGGAGTTGAAGCATGACTAACCATCTTAACTACCAATTATTCTTGCATTCTAGCATCAGAGATTCTCTGTTATTTTAAACTTTCTAAGAGGCATGTCTGACAACAGGATTTATGCAGGAGGTGTCAGTAAATTAAATATTGTCCTGTAATCCTAGTGTAGACATGGGATCAGGGATTTCCAGGGTTGTTGGAGTGTCAAGCTTACCTTTCAAAGTGAGAGCCAGTATTCTGTAGATTTTAAAAAATATATAGAAGTACAGAGAACTGACTCACATTTGAGAACTGACGCCGCAGAAAGGCCTCTTGTCATAGCAGACTGAATAAGCTGATGAAGCCAAAGGCAGAGACTCTCACCATCATGAACTGTACCTTCTATATCTCCTCTGTCAGACCACACAGGGCTACTCTCGGTGGTAATGGTCTGGCACATACTGTAAGCACTTAACCACACTGAGTGCCACTGTTCCTTTACAGCCCAATGGGTTGAAGGTGTGCATCTAGACCACCTTATTCAGTGAATCAATTTCATTGTATATTTTCTTAGAGCTCTGTTTTGTTGTATATCCAATATATGATTTGTCATCTCATGGTTCAAATAAATTAATTTGGTGTCTTGTTACTAGGCAGTTTCAAAAGTAATTTAATTAATCTCAATGGGGTTCTCTTAGAGTGGGCACTGTAAAAATAGATCATGCTTCATTCCTTACACCGTTTAATTTGAAGTGACTGGAAAAAGTGAGTGTGAGTCTCTCTGACAGGATTAGGTATTGGAAGGTGTGTGGTACAGTCAGAGATGAATGTCACCATGGTATCTCCCTACCTGAGATTTACAACCAAGTGTATGGAACAGACTGCTCCAGACAGACCTTTAAAACGCTTTTAATCAGATGTACACAAGTCTTAATTTCAACATCTGACAGACTCTTACTTACTCCGTGACCACCAAAAAATAAACACAACTCTTTTTTACTATCGGAAAGGTCTAGGAGAATGAACCAAAATATTTCCTGTGGTGGCTTACTAGCTTAGAGTTTGGCTGGAACATTCAACCACCACGCAGATTTAAAATTTTGCCAACCTGTAATATGTCAACATTTTGTAATTCTTCTGTATTCACAGTAGACATATTCAGTATATGAAAATGGAGTGCCGAAGATGTAAGCAGGGTTGATGTCTGTGTGGTACCAGTGGAATCATCCATGCAATGTGAAATGTAACACAATAATTGTATTTTATGTGTGTATTGGTTGTAAGGTAAATAAAATAAATAAACAAACAATTCCCATAAAATTAGAATATGAAGTATGGATATCAAGAGTGGGCCTAAGACAGAACCTTGTGGCACTCCATACCTGTTAGCATCTTGTGACTTGGTTGACACCTGGTTGGTGATGTTTATACTTTTGTGCTGACCTGTCTGTATTATGTTTTGTGTGTGTGTTTATCTGCAGTTGTGTTTATTTGTCCCAGCTTTCTTTATTCACTAATTCATCCTCACCCCTTCCTGCACCCCCACCTAACACCTGGGTTTGCGTTACTTGTGTTAACATCAGAAACGGCACCAAATGACCAATTGTCAAAATGTAAAACTATCCCTACTGACGAATGAAGATAACTACACATGCAACACTTACATAAAATGTTGGTTACTGCATGAAAGGATGATAAATTACTTGTTTGTAAATCTTTCTAAAGTTGTTGTAAGCAGGTAATGACCAGTGATCTGTTTAACGGTAACAATCAAGGAAATAAGTACACACAAAAATGCATTATAAGTATTATAATTTGAGGCAGAATCACAAACTTAGCAAAGCTCAAACTCAAGCTATGCTTGAACCCCAACCCAGACGAGCCAACAGCAACAGGACTAAATGTCAGTGCAAGGCAAGTTTTGATAAGAGAATCTGTGTCATAGCTTCCAAGAATAACAAGACTCCTGGCATACGTTATTTTTAAACATGGAAGTAGCAATGGCTGTTCTCTACGCTGGAAAAATAGAACTTGTAATATCAATTTTGCATGTGTCACTCTCCCTTTCCTTTTCAAGGAGTCTTTGGAAATTAGAGTTTACCTTTCATTATGTTTGTACAGGATTGTATTACATATGCAATAAAACACCTTTTAACCTACTCCAATAAAATATGAAATTCTTGAATGTCTGCTGGCTGTGCTGAGTCTCTTTCTGAGAGATGGACTGCGCATTGCGTGCCAGGCACTGGAACATGCTTTCATGGATCTCAAACCTACTTGTCTGATAAGTCTGCACTGAGACATTAGCTCAGTTTCTGTTTGGTTGTTAGCTCATTAAGTATTGGTTTCAACTCTTGACTCTTATAGTTCAAGAAACTACATGCAGTACATAGAGAACAGGGAGATAATTAGTATAGACTGACACATATTTGTGACTATTAATAACTTTTCCCCAGCAGCATTCCGTCTTTTGCTTTGATTCAAATCAACTGACCCAGAGAGACACGCTGACCTGCTGGATGAGCAGTCATTATTCACACAAACAGCTACTCAAATGATCATTTCATGCACGTTACAGAATTTTTATTTTACTGTATGTCAGACACCTATAGTTCACTCTAGTACTATGAAAAAAGTGTACAGTTTTTACATATTTTGCCTCACACTCAGTCTGGGGGAATATTCAGGGTATATTAAACACACATACTTTATGATCAGCTCAAGACTGAAAATTCTGCTGTTAAATCATACTGTTGTGGTTTTGTTCCACTAATTAATCAGTCATTTCATGTTAACTTTTTTTTTTTTTTTCTATGGTGGTTTTCATTTTATTTAATGCAGTTATTTGTGCTTTACAGGGCCACTATAATATACAGTATATATTACTATATCCTTAAATATTAGAATATTACTACAGACAGCTTCTAAACAGCTGTTAAATAATTCCATGTTCCAGTGTAGATTAATCATATACAGTATGTCATACTGTACATGTGTATAAATCATGTTCAGCCTCTGGGAACCAGGTGAAATCAATCAGTCAAGCTTGTTAAAGTCACTCCGTGAGACTTAGATTAGCCATAAACTGTAATCTTATGTTCATTGTTTTTTTTTTTTTTTGGTTAGATCATATTCTATCCCATCCTTACAAAAACTAATAAATTTACAGTTGGTATTAAAACCATCACAATCTCTGCTTATTTGGCAGTCTTATAGCTGATAAATCAAGGTGGTGTGGGTGCCAGTAGCAGAGTCTGAACAAAGATGCTCTTTCTAAAGGCATGGAGAAGTGCTGAAAGGGCAACAGAAGACGGCATTATGATATGCGTTGCCAGTATCATGCTGGGTACGAAAACAAATATAGTCTATCATCTTGCCCCTACAGCGAGGACTCTAAGGGCTCCAATTGATCAGTGTGGAAGTAACACTGGCTACATTTGGAACTATTAGCATACTAAATTTAACCACTGGCTCAGTCCAAAACTGAATGCTGCTACCTTTTTCCCCAGACAGTGTTTTCGTACAGTAGTATTTCCTAAGGAAATTACTTACCGACAGGCTACCAAGCTTACAAGGCATAACGTCTGAATACATTTAAGTGAGGTAACTAAGCAAATATTTAAAGTAGGGCTGTCAATTTAACGTGTTAATTAGTTTAATTACAGTAAAAAATAATGCGTTAAAATTACTAACCCATTTAATGCAACCGCCCCGAGACTGATGTAGGTCATCTGACATTTTATACAGTTAAAAGTATCCTGGCTCTTCCAAGCTTTATAATGGGCGTGAATGGCGCCATTTGCTGACACACAAGCTGACTGATTTTCTCTGTGGTTATTTATGGATGTGTGCAAAGAAAGGAGACAGAAGATGAGTTGATTGTGTTGGACAGTGTTGGGGAACTTACAATATTGCGTTACTCCCTAAAAAAGTTATTAATTTCTTTACTTAGTTACTTTTTATGGAAAGTAATGCATTACATTACTTCTGTTACTTTTTCTCACCTGGGCTGGGCTTGCTTGTTTGTTTTTTAATAATAAAAAAAGTTCTATTTTTGGCAAATGTAAAGGCTCTTTCACACCAAAAGTGAAATGAATAAGCCTCAGGCTGAAGGAAATGCATATTTACACCTGTACAGTAGAGGGCGCCGCTCAAACAAACCTCTCAGCTGTGCTGCGATTCTGGATAAAGAAGAATAGGATACAAGAGAAGGAAGTTCAACACTCTTATTTCTAAATCTCATCTAAAGGATTTTTTGCTTAGTATGGTTGAATTAGATTATTGTCAGCAGCAAGAACATTGGATAATAAAGTGAGATTAAATACATAAAGTATTTGTGTAATTTAATATAGTTAATTACAGGTTTGTGTGAAATTCTGAGATTCCATTTTACTGTTTTTATTCATTTTGAGGAATACTGAATGTTTTTGTGCAAGTGAGATAAGTAAATGCTTTCACATTTAGTCTAGAACTACAATAACCATCATGATCACACACAGCACACAACACCTCTGCACTTTATTTCTCTCAACATGGGGACACTAGCGGAACTTGTTCAAATTGCACACAATTGATCTCTCTTTAGATTGTTTATCCATCAAGTCGCCATGGATGGGGATCGAACCGAAGGCTCAGTCAAATCAAAACTGAAAGATACCCTTGGGACGAGCTAAAGAAAGCATGTGATGAAACTGCAGCTGAATAGGAAAACAAAATCAAGCAGTCCTGCACAGCTGCTGTTGCTGCAAGTGGATGGTGTTTGAAGAACAAGATTTATTTAAAATAGGAATAGTCAATTCTAACATTACAAATATTTTACTGTAATTTCTGATCAATCCAAGTTATACTTTGGGAATAAAATAAGGTAGCACATTTATTTTTAGGTCCTATAATTTACTTATTTTAGGGCACATCAGGGCTTTTGAAAGGCAAAAGATCTTCAGCTACTGTTGAGATATGTTTGTAGCTGGCACAGAGAAAAACACTAATTTAAGGATTTTCTAAGTCCAAGGCTCTTAGAAAATCTTACAGCAGCTATTCATATCATCATCATAATTTAGCACATGGTTATACACTGGCAGAGTGACTTCAAATTTTGAAGCCATTTTTGCTTTCCAACTCAGAATTGAGTGATGAGCTCTAAAAGCAGACACGGCAAATCTTCATAGCTCATTGCTTTTCAGAACTATCATCTCTTATGTTAAATAATTTCCAACAGATGTGCTCAAATGCTGCCATCCTGACTGAAAAGAGAATATCTTTCGATTTACCAAAAATGTCCTGCATATTTACAATGAACTGAAGATTCATTTGTATACAATATATTTCCAAGAAATGTATGTGTGACAAAAAATGCAATAGGAACAAAATACACTACACTGTATTGTATATTTAGGGGTTAGTGGTATGATCAATAGCGTACAACGGGGCTAAAGACACACCTTAATGTGCTTTTCACTATTCCCAAAGTGTATGACTGCAGTGTGTATCAATATGTATGTTTTTATTTAACATTAATGGAGCAACAGATTTTGAGTGAAATTAAATGATAAAAGTGATTTGTTTTGTTTAAAAACCTCAAATGTATGAGATGGCAAGGCTCACCAGCATGGGGCAAAAGTCACAAAGTATTTCTACAAATACTTTAGCTTAAGTAATGTGTTTTGAATAATATCTAAGTTTACCAGCCATTTTACTCCAAAACTTCAAACACAATATATAATTTGCAACCCAGGCTCATTTAGGGTGACCACCCATCCCGCTTTGCGTTGTACCGCACAGCATTTTCTCTCCTTGTCCCGCACGTCGCATATTGAGAAAATGTCCCGCATTTTCATCAGTCTGTTGGTTTTTAATTATAATATTAAGAAAACGTGCATGCGTTCTTTTGCCTTTTTAAGAAAGCATTTATTCTTTTTGCGGCATAGATTTTCACCTATATTTAACAGCGCTTTGACAGACGTAACATCCCGCCTTACATAAATACAACAGCCGTTTTTTAAATCCTATCCAGTGGTTGAAAAGAAAGGAGTAAACACGGTCACTAGTAGGTTGTGACGGCTGTCAATCCAAATGTGGAGCGGAGTTGGACTTGGTCAGAACTGTTTGAAAAATAGGGTGACCAGACGTCCCCGTTTTCTGGGGACAGTCCCGGTTTTTGGTGTTCTGTCCCCGACTGGAGCTGTCCCCGGAAATGTCTCCGTTTTACAGCTCGTTCAAAACAACCCGCATATACATTGCATACAAAGCCCGACGAGCATACAGCAGTCTGCTGGGGAAATTGTGTAGTGATCATGTTCTCCAACAGAGGGGGCTGTGCAGCTACACTTGGTCACGGGCGCACCACTGCTTCATGAGGAACGTAATCTGGATTTGGACCAGAGCAAAGCGCCATTATCGTCGAATATCAAAATAAACATCGTTATCGGTTTCAAGGTAGTAACATACTAACTATTCATGTTAAATTAAAGTAATACTGTTTGTATGTTTAATAACAGGGCCTTAACAGGGTGCGAGATTGTTTTGCACAATTTTAAACGTCCACAAAAGTTCCGCAGTCACAACGCAGCAATTTCCACACACATGTCTTAACTACGTGGTGAAGGTACACTCAGATATGAAAAAATAAAAAATAAAATAAAATACACATACTTTGTGCTTAATGAATCTAAAATGCAAAATAATAGTTAAAAATAGTTAAAAGTTTAAATAGTTGTAATTTACAGTAGCTAAAAACAGCTTGTGAAAAATAAAATATTAAATTAAATATAATGTTAAAAAAAATATGTTAAATGCTGTTTTATATTTATGTTTTATTTTTGTAATGTAATGTGCTTTTGTAAAGTCATACTAATGTTATAACAGGCATATTGTTTTGAACTGCGTTTACAGTGGTTACTATTAATCGTGTAAAAGTTTTTTTGGTGAATTGTATTAAAACCAGAGCAAAAATCCTAATAATAAAACTAAATATAATTATTAATGTAATAATAGCATATAAGGAACTCACAACAATTAAAAACAAAAACATTCAAAAATGTATTGTCCCTATTTTTTAATAAATAGATAATAACAAATGAGATTTTGGTGATATTTTGACCACTCAAATAGGAAATGTCCCCAGTTTATATTTCAGAAATCTGGTCACCTTATTCAAAAATAGTTATCTGCATGATGCCTGCTATCTTTAGGGTCAGTGATGTTGAATTTAAATGACATGTAAAATGAAGACATGTTATGTTACATTGTGATGTAATAGTGTTTTCTGGAAGGGTCTAAAGAACAATGTATTTTTATTAGCTGAAAGGCAGAATACAAATGTTTTTATTAAGTTAGACATTATATAACAGCTTCAGGTTGTGTTTTAGTGTTGGTAACATGTCCCACACAAACTTAGTAATCATCCCACATTTGGTTTGTTTGATTGTGGTCACCCTAGGCTCATTGTAAATGTGCCTGTGGGAACATTTCTGCAAAATGATAATACGTTGCTTCTTGCACGTTTCGCGTTACTTTCAACGTGAAAGTTGGTTAAGGCTGTCACTTCGGAAATGAAATGTTCCGTGAGGGGTGCTAAAAGGTTAATGCCTTATGTTTGAAAACGACTTGTACCAGAGCTATCCACATCTCAAGTGCACTGCTGTACCAGGCGAGCTACCGAGCAAGTTTACTACTTCAGAAAAACCATACATATGGAGCTAGTAATGTGATGCAAACATCAAAATGTAGCCAAAAAATAAATAAATAAATAAAAATTACAAATCATACACTATGGTAAAATTGCTGAGGTAGTAATATTGGGCAAGTAATTCTTTATTATAAAAATCCAGCGTCAGCGTCAGTTCTGGTAGGTCACGTCAGTTAAGCTCGCATCAGCTGACTCCCAAGTGACTCACGTCTACCTATAAGAATACGACGTTGAATAAAAGTTGTTGCTGTTTTACTGCCACTACTGTTCATTTCTGCTGGAAACTACAGTGAATTGTATATATATATATATATATATATATATATATATATATATATATATATATATATATATATATATATATATATATATGTTATGTTTTTGGATTTTTTTTTTTTAATAATACATCTCCTTTCTCTCTTTTTTTTTTTTTTCTCCCCAGAATGGCATTGTGGTGACTTTCAGAAAAAAAATGACAAAACTCTTCTAAGATGCCTATATGTAGACAAATTAAATAATAAAAAAAGAAACTTTTTACACCATCACTAGTTTAAGTCCAAAGTGCCCACAGTTGAAGAAACACCCACACAGTGCTCCTCTGTGAACACAAAAGAGTAAGTTATTCAAAGTCCCACACCCCTCATGGCCCCAGTGGCCTTCATTACCAGGAGCCAGCCTCCACCACAGCACAGTAAAAACCTGCGTCTTTTCACATCGCCAAAACCCCCAGAGCAGAGCCGCAGTGAGGAGACGCCCACAGCTAGAGGCCCTTCACTCAGGCACTACTGACCAACAGTCACTCTGGAAACGCTGGGATAAATTTGAGCTCAGTATCATTCTTCACTCAATTCTCTGAATTGTTGCTTTTGATGTTAGTACTTTTAATCACCATGAAAGACATATTTGCCCATCTTGTCAAGTTCTTAGCTATGTAATAAAAACCCATTAGCTATTAAGCATCTTCTGAAATAGTACTGAAACTCCTGATCAAAACAAGGGAGAAGAAGAAGCTGAAACAAGTGATATCATATGTAAGCAGATGCATATGTAAAATAATCTTATTACTTGTTACTTATTCCATGTAATTATGAATATTTTTATGCTTTGTGGTGTTTATATATACAAGTTGTTCTTATGTTCAGTAAAACACTCAGATCACTTGTTTGGAGAGGTTTTTGAACTTGTTTTTTTGGGTTAGGGTTAAAATGCTACTCTGGTTCCAAATGCCATAACTTTTGATTGCTTTGAGATATTAACACAAAATTTGGCCCAGATGCAGTTGACATGATTGTGAACAAGTTCAATTAATTTTATGACCTGCCAAATATACTCTTTAACAGTCATCATGTCAAGCATATATAATAATGACAAAATAAATCAATAAATTGCATCCCTTTTTCTGGGGTTTTCTCAGCAGTTGTTATAACATAACCTCCAAACTTGATCAAAATTTTCTTCTTTTTTTTTTTTGTGTGTGTGTGTGTGTGTGTGTTCATTTTGTGTAGAGTTATAGGCCATTACTTTTACATATTTGTAAGGGTTTAACAGTGACAGTGAACAAAGAACTTACATATCACTTGAATGATTGGGATCAGGATGGGCCGATCATAATGACAAGAAATAGGTACAATTACATAAATCCTGATTGGAGCATTCCTAGTACCCACTGGTTAATACTGTGAATTCAAACAAATGATTACTTGGCCACCAGCACATTTCCAGAGGAGCTTACAGTCTTATGGAGTAGTGCACTTTGCAGTGTGTACTCTAGAGGGTGTCCGTGTATTGGATTTCTGATGATCGTACTCTGATGGTGTACTCTGACATCACCTCTGCCACTATGGGAATGGAAATTCTCCCCGGTGGCTTGAAAACTCACACTACGGTGCTAGTCTGCCCCCTGATCCTGCCCAAGACACACTTTGATAAAAGGGGCCCTGAGCGGAAACTTTGACCCTTGTTATTCTGGATGATGCTGTGGTCAGATAGGGTTGGTATACTTCCCCATAATGAGGAATTCAGATGGGACATGGTCACTGTTATGTTATATTTTTATTCATGAGCCGTGAGGTTTATATTAACTCTTTATTTCCTGCTCAAAAAAAAACTTTTTTACTCATTTTCTCTCTGTGCAATAGAATCACTTAAAGCTGCAGCACACTGATCGATATAATGCGTATAAAATGGATAAAGTGAGGAAGTTGACTATGAAACTTCTCTTAACCCTGAAGAACTGATGGGTAGTTTGAAATCTGAGTAGACCGTGTTGATTGTGGATTTAAATATGGAAATGAAATGTAGGACATTTATTTATAACTTATCAGTGATTAAAACAAAACTAAATAAATGTACAAAGGGTGAGGGAAACTATCATTTTATGAATAACATCTGCAGATGTCTGTGGAATTTTCTGCAGAAATTCTGTGATTGCAAATTCCATCCAGATTTTTATGGTATTAATAAAAAGTATTATCATTTAAAAAGCATCATCTTCTACCTATGACACATCACAAGCAACAACAACAGTTTAATAATACCAAACAAATCCTCAGGATTGTGTTGAAATTGCTGTAGCTGATGTTTCAATGATGGTATTTAATACTGTTCAACTTAGAAACATAGAAAGAAGAAAAAATACTCTAAGTGTGTTTACATACTACACTCAGAAAAGAAATGCAGTCTACAGAGAGCCAAAGTAAATTTGGAGAAGGAGAGTTCAGATATTTCCTCCTCAAGGGTTCGGCTCATATGTATGTTTTCAGCGGAATAAGCACTGCAGGAGCTCACTGCCTTTCAGTGTTGACTGTTGAACATTCACAAAAACCACAAATTATCATTGGAGTAATGTGTGCTTTGGCCCAGTGTGGAGATTTACTGAATCTGTCTGTCAAATATTCATGGATGAGCGCTGTTAATGGGAGCAGCTAGGCTGAGCAGGACTATTAGACATCATATTCCAAACCAGACTGACTACAGTTTAATAAGCTTTGCTGCATGCTGATACTGCACACTCATGGCTACAGTCAGTGAAGGAAAAATATGAGCAAATTTCTCACTTTTAAGAGCCTAAACAACTCTAAAAGTACACTTAATGTTGCTTAACTCTGAATCCTATGGATGCTTAGGTATTGTACATTGAGTGTTTCTCATTCTTGTGTAACTTGTGCTTTTCAAGAAGGCATTCTTGTAAAGGATACAGGACACAGAAGATGCCAGCACACTCTTTTCAGTCACTTATTGGCCATCTGAACGGCCTTGGCTGAGTAGTTTCCTTCTTATCCTTCAGTCTTTCACTTTGATAAGAGTGCTAGAATTTGTTGCAAAAATAGGTGAGCGCTCCTTTAGTCAGCGTTCATAAAATTCCTTTCTGGGCCACTTACATATTAACTGGATTAACAAATTAACTGGATACAAATCACTTTTTTTCTTTTTTTCTTTTTTTTTGCTGGATGGTGAATGGAGGACAGTGATGACTGATGTGGGCCACATTTTTTTTTTTTTTTTTTTTTTTTAATGAAACTTACCCACATTCAGTGTTGATAAAAAAAGAATGCATGAAGCTACACTATATTGCCAAAAGTATTGGGACACCCCTCCAAATCATTGAATTCAGGCGTTCCAATCACTTCCATGGCCACAGGTGTATAAAATCAAGCACCTAGGCATGCAGACTGCTTCTACAAACAGTTGTGAAAGAATGGGTCGCTCTCAGGAACTCAGTGAATTAAAACGTGGTACCGTGATAGGTTGCCACCTGTGCAATAAGTCCATTCGTGAAATTTCCTCACTACTAAATATTCCATGGTCAGCTGTTAGTGGTATCATAAAGTGGAAGCAATTGGGAACAACAGCAACTAAAGGCCACGTAAAAATCACAGAGCGGGGTCAGCGCATGCTAAGGCGCACAGTGCGCAGAAGTCGCCAACTTTCTGCAGAGTCAATAGCTACAGACCTCCAAACTTCGTGTGGCCTTCAGATTAGCTCAAGAACAGAGCGTAGAGAGCTTCATGGAATGGGTTTCCATGGCCGAGGAGCTGCATCCAAGCCTTACATCACCAAGTGCAATGCAAAGCGTCAGATGCAGTGGCGTAAAGCATGCCGCCACTGGACTCTAGAGCAGTGGAAACATGTTCTCTGGAGTGACGAATCACGCTTCTCTGTCTGGCAATCCGATGGACGAGTCTGGGTTTGGCGGTTGCCAGGAGAACAGTGCTTGCCTGACTGCATTGTGCCAAGTGTAACGTTTGGTGGAGGGGGATTATGGTGTGGGGTTGTTTTTCAGGGGTTGGGCTTGGCCCCTTAGTTCCAGTAAAAGGAACTCTTAATGCTTCAGCATACCAAGACATTTTGGACAATTTCATGCTCCCAACTTTGTGGGAACAGTTTGGGGATGGCCCTTTCCTGTTCCAACCTGACTGCACACCAGTGCACAAAGCAAGGTCCATGAAGACATGGATGAGCGAGTTTGGTGTGGAGGAACTTGACTGGCCTGCACAGAGTCCTGACCTCAACCCGATAGAACACCTTTGGGATGAATTAGAGTGGAGACTGCGAGCCAGGTCTTCTCGTCCAACATCAGTGCCTGACTCACAAATGCGCTTCTACAACAATGGTCAAAAATTCCCAAAAACAAATCCCTAAACCTTGTGGAAAGCCTTCCCAGAAGAGTTGAAGCTGTAATAGCTGCAAAGGGTGGGCCAACTCCATATTAAACCCTACGGATTAAGAATGGGACGTCATTAAAGTTCATGTGCATGTAAAGGCAGGTGTCCCAAAACTTTTGGCAATATAGTGTAGAATGAAACAGTTTTCTTTGTTTTTGTTTTTTTTTGTTTTGTTTAAAAGTAGAGGCTCTATTCATACAAAATATTCTGGGGGCCATGAAACTTTTGTGAGAATTATCAAAAACACTGGAGCTGGCTGGCTGGCAACTTTAAAAAAAAAAAAAAAAATGCTGGCAGGGAAAGCGTTAACATAGTGTACAGGCAAAATGCTAAAATAATTGATACTCAAATCCAATATTTCATGTCTAACATACGTCAGGGTCCTGATTGGCCAGTTTATTTTGCGATAATGACCAGCTGACTGTACATTATCCCTTACTAAACCTGTAGTTTTGGATTCAGTTTTTCTGTGATGTGTTGTGCACTACACTTGCAATGTGACATATACCATAAAAAGTTGGATTTACAAAACACAAGAAACAATGAAACAAGCACTCAAAATTTGTTCGCATGCACATGCTTTAATAATAATAACTCTTATTCTTATATTGCATATTTTATTACTGCACTCCATCCATAGCTGGAGCTGAATTGAACTTCATCTTATGGCTCCAGTATATGTATATTTTAAAAGGATGGTGAGGGTCAACATGTTGAAAATACAGCATTTGTAGTTCAAAAACAGAAGCTATTTTTCTCCCACTGTCATCTGCAATTTTTCCATTTCTGTTTACAGCACTTAATGGTCAACGATCAGTAGCACTCACATTAGAAGTAGCCAAGCAAAGGCATACTTGATGTGTTAAACATGAATGGACACTACTATATTTTGTGCTGGTAACATGAGTGGCATAACTGTGGGTTTAAAGGACACACACACACACAGATAGCAGGGGCTGTATGGGCGACCGTGTCAGATTGATGGGGGCCCTGAGAGAACAGTGTTTACACGGGGCCGGTTAATGTCAGCTTTGAGGGCAGCCGCGGTTTCTGACTGGGAGTCCCATCTCTGCAGACAGTCTGTGAACTGTTCGTCTCATTCATTAATCATCCAGCTAATTTGTTTTTGCATGGCCTCACTGACACAGAGTGGCTATTATTACAGTGGCAACGGCGCAGAATCTCGCAGTAGAGCGCTCGTCCTTACAATACGTGCAGCAGGAGCCGTGAACGTGGCCGTCGGCGTCCCACGGTCCACTTTGATAGGTGTGTACATGAGACTGTGGTTGTGTGTGTATGTGAGCTACTGGCCTGATGGACGTTATATGAACATATTCAAACACCTGTCACATGGACAGCTTCATCCGTTGACAAGCCGAGGGGTGACAGATATTGAGTTTCTAGAAATCAGTTCTGTATCCAATTATTAAGCCCACAAAGGCTCGGCCAACACAGCGGATCCAAGGAAAATAAATTCACCTTAAACAGGCCAATACGCACACTTATTAAGAACTGTTGCTTTGGCAAGTTTTAACAGAAAAAAAAAATGAAAGAAAAATAGGAAATAAATTATTTGACTCAGGACTGAACATTTCAAGACAGTTGTTCAGACATTATTAACAAGAGAGGGACTTTGTTCATTTGGGGTTGAAAACTTATTCTTGTCATTTGAATCAGCACACATTGAAATTTTTGCTGAATCATCTTTTTCATGTCATTTTATTTGCTTACAAAGCTTGCTGGTACAAAAACCATGCTTCACAAGACAATTCTAGAAAGAGCTTAAAAGAGTTTAATGTTCTTAAGGCTCTTGCACAGATTTTTGCTGCGGTTTGCAGTCTGGACATGTCAACACTAGTTCCTTGAGAGTTCAGAAAACTGTGTAGCATATGATGGGCTAAGACAATGATAATTATTTAGCTTCAGACTCTAATTTCCTCCAGTCAGAGGATATCAAACATGGGCGCTGTATACTCTGCTAAATTTCTCCCTTTGAAACTACGGGTAAGTCATATGACATGTGATGAATAGATGATTACAGAATTTTTCTGGATGAACTAACACAGAATTTAAGGCATAATATTTAACTGTAAGTAAATTTAGCTGTATCACCAGTGCCCTGTGATTTCAAGTTTTAGATGTGCTGCATCATGACTTTGTAAAAGTGAAATAGCATTGTTCACAATGTTTCACTTAAACTCAACTAATACAGTAAACCCATAATCATAAACAAGAACACTTGACATCACATTCCACACCATGGGATTTTAAAAAGAATAATGAAGTATTTAAAGGAAATAACCCTGACTTTATTGGAGGTGGAGGTGTGTGTCAAAAAACTCTAATATTTCAACACTTGGAAGCCTCTCTGCCCTAAAACCCAGGTTCAAATAAACTTAAGCTGAGCCAAATACCTCAAAAGCACATGGTAATGTCATCATCATTAACACAGGACATGACTTGAAGAAATGAGTGTGTGGAAGACATTGGGACACAATGAAATATTTACCCAATTTAAAACCAAGATTATTCACACATCGATGTGATAGTGATGAAATGTCCTCAATAAATCACAAATTTATTATGGTGGAACACTGTAGAACCATTTTTAGGGTCTCAAAAATGTTATTTGTAAACTACGGTAGCTGCTCAGATATCCTGCTAAACATCTCCTTTTGAGTTCCTCAGAAGAAAGGGTGAGAATTTTTTGGTCTGAATGAATAATTAACCTCTTCTATAGGTTGTATAGGAACTCACTTAAAGGAACTAAAGAACTAAATGCTCCCCTAGGGTCATTTTCCTGGTTGCATTCACACTGCCAGTATAACTCTGAAGGGATGCAAGCCGGCCGACAGCAACGTCATTTAAGCGTGACATTCAACAACAGGAGGATGAAGGACGCAGTAATTGTAGCTGTGTTTTTGTTGTGTGTCATGGGTTTCGTGATAACAGAGATGGAATGTAGATGTATAATTTATGCAGTTAAAAGTGCAAAAGGAAGTCGCTAAGAGATTAAGGCCCGGTTTCACAGACAGGGCTTAGCCTAAACCATCTGAAGTTGTCAGATGATTAGGCCTTAGTTCAATTAGGATATTTAAGTAACTTTTATAAACATACAAAAGGAAAAAACATTACTTGTGTGCATCTTGAGTCAAAACAATGGCACTGACATATTTTAAGATGTGTCAGTACAAGTTGCTTTCAGTTAAAACAGCTCAAACATGCATTTTAGTCTACAACTAGCTTAAGCCTTGTCTGTGAAACCGGGGGTAAATCTCCTACAATAACTTGTAGTGCTACATATCATTGAGGCTGAGAAAAGAGTACAACACCGCAGACAAAGGTGACTGGTTAATGCATTAACATTAGCTTTCTGTATGTTTGTTCATGGAGTATGTAAACTGTGTTCACGCAGCTTTTTAAAAATGCCGGGTGCCGGTGTTTCGTATGGTATGCGTTCGGAAAAATTAAAAAAAAAAATTAATCAATTTAGTTTCTTCTTTTTCAAAGTCCCTAACCCAACTTTCTGCCTGTTATTATGGCCTATATAACTATTTATTTATTTATTAGGGCCTGAGTACCGATGGTGTGAGGACCCTATTGTGATTGCTCAGTCAATTTTTCTTCTTCTCCAAAATGAATCGCATTTTTGAGGGCCTAAACATGCTCGAAAATTTACGTCTGATATGGATTTCAGAATTAGGTGTGGCAAAATGCCTCGATAGCGCCACCTACAAAATTTCAATTAAGCGCCCTTCGCACTATGTTTCACGTACAGGTATGAAATTCGCTAGACACATGTAACAGCCCAATACCTACAAAAAAGTCCTGGGTGCAAAGTCTGAAAACCCAACAAGAAGTGAGATATTTTGAATTTTCTCTGCACATTTTTTGCAGTTTTTGCCATTTTCACACATTGTACTTTAACAAAGTCCTCCTAGAACTTTAATCAGATCAAGGTCATATTTGGTCAGTCTAATCTAAAGGCCTTTGCAACGTTAAATTGCAAAGATCTAGAGTTTTCGCTGAAGGGCGTGTTCGGGCGGCCTGACAAATTTCGATGTTTCGCCATGAAACAGGAAGTTGTTTTAAGTAAGGCATACAATGTTCGATCTGCCTCAAACTTCGTTTTATTAGAGTCCTGGCCTGAAGACGTCTACATGGCAATATTCAGTTACAGTCATAGTACCATCTGCAGGCATCTAACAGGAAATGTTTTACACTGTGATTAACTCCTCATAGAGATTTAATAAGATCAACATAATATTTGGTCAGTCTAATCTAAAGGCCTTAGCGATGTTAAATTGCGAAGATCTTGAGTTTTCGTTGAGTCTACTTGAGTGAACATACACTTACGTCACTGGTAGTTCCTGTTGTGCTGGGTTAGATCCTACTCTGAAGTAAGAGCTAATTTAGTCCCCCCCAAAAGGCGTTCATAGAACTAAAATCGTTCCCAGTTCCTGTGGTGCGAATACGCCAAAAAGCCGGTACTTCCGCCAACAGTTATAGGAGCTATGAAAACACTCCTCCAATGGATCCATTGTGTGGACGGCAGTGCTTACTCATAAACAGACCACTTGGGTGTGGGCTTATTTGGGGGATGGGGTGACAAAATAGAAGGTCAGTTAAAAAACAAAATTCAGCTAGAGGAATAATTTTTCTAGGTGGATCCCATCCATTCAGTAGTGGTTTGTGGGAACTGTGTCATATCTATAACTAAGTTTCTTAACAGTATTGCAACCAGTTACTCTGTAAAGAGGTTCATTTTATTCAATAATTAATCATTAATAGTGTTATTTATTTATTTATTTATTTATTTTCAAATGCTGCGGTCACATCACTGCTTTTGGTAAATTATGTCTTCTACTACCCTGATTTAAAAAAATAAAAATAAATGACTAAATAAAAAAGAAAAAAAATGATATTGTCTGTACAACATGTTACTGCTGTTGAGAGCATGTTGTGTGTGCTGTCTGTCATAACGTGGTTCACACCTGCTCACATCACACTAAGTATATCAGGCACCAAATAAATCCCTTAGGAAAGAAAACACATCAGCATGATGGTATGGCTGTTAATGAATATGAGCCGGGAAGTCAGCCTAGCAGCCTCGACACAGGAAGCAGTCACTAGGGATTAATTGTAAGTGTGCAAAGAACATGTGTCGTTAAATGTGGATTGTGTAAAAGGCAGTGAAACGTAATTAGCTGAGATGATTGTGTCCAGTGGTCGGCTCTGAATACAGGCCCTGCGTCTCAATGCAGAGGAGAGCTCGGCAAACTTTTCATTCAAAATAACACACCCGAGACAAAATGACTGCAATTTACACTTGACATGATTTCAAACCATGCATACAGCCAAAGGTTTGTCATTATCACTGAGCGATTTTTTGATTGTCTAATTAATTGTTCCCTGTGCGCAACCATTGAACTCAAGTCAGACTAATAGAAAATCAACACACTGAGAAAAGGATGTTTTTCCTGGTGAATTTGTCTACTATGTTAAGCTGGGTTCACAATTTACGGTTTGGCCGTCAGAGACAAATTTTGAGAATCTAAAATATATGCCAAAAATATTCATCTGATCCTGGCCAAAACCCGAAGTCTTTGATAACTAGTTTGACATGTTTTCTGACAGCCGATTAATGACCATTGCCATCAAATTTTACCTCTGACGAAATTCTGGCAGTGCCAGAAGTTGAGGCGGAGTCCTGCAGTGTGACTGTGTAAGTGCTACACTTCAACACTTTAGAAAAAGAAAAAAAAAAAAAAACGGAATAACTAACTGAATAAGTGTGCACACCCCTTTGATTTTATTACAGTACTCCATCTTATCAGCTTGGTACATCTTGACTTGGGAATATTTTCCCACTCTTCTTAGCAAAAAACATTTAAAGTCTAAAAGTTACTCCAAATGTGGAAAAATTAGGAGCGACACACCCCTAATTTATGACTCACAAACCATTTTAGTGTTTAAAGTAGCTCCTTCTAAATCCCTAAGAGAAATAATCCAAAGCATGGCTGCTGTTGTCAATCTGCGTCACAACCGAGTAAATATATTGAAATATTACAATGACATAAACCTTTTAAAAAGGTATTACGTGTATCGCAATGGTGTTTTCTTAGTTTTAAACAGTCCAGTTTGCCTTTCCTTCTTATCTTTGGTAAGACACACTCAGTCTCCTCTGACACAAAAAGAGAATAAATTATGATTTAAATACAAACAAACAAACAAAACTATGGAAAACAATTCATCATCATCATCAGTGGACACAGTCACATAGTAGGTTCATGACAACTTATCAAAGAATTGGCTCTGCCGGGTAAATTAGTTAACTTTCTCGATCAGGATAACCTCAAATTTTAATATATATTTGAACTGAAATAATACAAATATTTCCAACCATAATAATGTACGCAACATGGTCGACCCTCAAATAATATACTCCTTGACAATAGATTATTGCAGAAACTGAATAAAATGAGAGGACTTTTACAATGTTTTCAAAATGTCCAGGACAGAAGAAAATAACATAATATGATGCTTGTTGCATGGTGGTGTGATAAACATTTAAGGGACATCAAAGCAATTTCAAAATGAAATATAGGGTGCACAAAATATTTGTTCAAGATTACAGTATGCTTTCCTTATTTATTTCTAAAGAAAATTATTAGGGGACAAAAATATAATTTGAATGGACATGAAATGTACTCAAAATTGTAGAATGACTCTTGCGTTTGTGCGCCAAACACACACTATGTCTGATGTGGTGTAATGTTTATTCAGGCCAATGGCCAAACAGCTAATGCAGAGTGCTGCTGTAGACATGACAGCACGATTAGGTGTCTGAGATGCATTGTTTGATACCAGTTCCAGCAGATCATACTGCAACTGGTTTTACTCTTGGCTAGGCTTTGGTGATGAGCTACAGGGTTGGCTCATGTAAAACATAGCCTTAGAAATCCTAAAGTCAGGGGTTTACCTGGGAGCACATGTACTGATAATGTATGTACGTCCATCCAGATAGTCGCCATTTGGCAGGAAACTGCACCATGAAATCGCTGCAGTCAATTCACGTATACAGCGCAGAAGGTGTTGATGAATGCATTTCAGCTGACTGTGACTGACTGCAGTATCCAACTTCAGATGTCTCAGTTCATCTGTATTAAGACAAACTCTGCTCATTTTTGTTGCATTGTCAATGACCACGGACGCCCATATCCCTGGGAATCGATAACTCTTATTAAAAGTGGATAACTTAAAGTTGCTTCGTTGTTGTATGTGTAAACAATTGAGGAATACAGTTATAATGAGTCTTCATATTCTTCATATTTTCTGACTGCTACAAAAAAAAAAAAAAAAAAAAAAAAGTTTTGTTTTTTTTTTGTTGTTTTTTCGGGCACGTGCGTTGAAGCTGAACTCTACAGGACAGTGGCCCTACGAGGAGCAGAACTGGACATTCCTGATTTGGTGGTTCTCATGAAAAGTTTCAGAATATGTTTGTTTGAATATTTGTTTGGCTTGTACATGGTGTGAACATTTCAAATGCTCCACTAGAGGGCAACATACACTTGGAGGACTGTGATATTAAGACTTAAAGAGGTCCATCATCCCCCAGCTTCATGTCTGTCGCTCTTTAAAGCCTCAAATAAATTATATAACTGAATAATCAATCTTATATCTGTTCATACTTGCAGAAGGAAGACTGAAAGTCTTTCTGAGTTAACGGGGCTGCATCCATGCAAGTCGCATACTCTCTGAGAAAGTACTTTTGAATAAGTACTTTGCAACCATTAAAAAAACTATGTTCTATATAGTATGACTGTAATCTGGACATACTACATGTTGTCATTATCATGTGACCTACCAGTGTCAGTTATGTTGCTTCACTGCCATTCACAAATCCTCTCCCGTGGACTCATGGGATAGTGAAGTGTCCATCATATGCACACTTCAGAACCTCACCAGAAGTAGTAGGTCATCTGGGTACTACAGTTTTATGAATTCTATGAATTTGGACATACTACTCATCTCACATATTGTTTTTCATCTGCTTTAATATAGGGAAGGACTGTATGTATAATCGGATGCAGCCACAGTCGAATTGCACTCATTGCACTGGCTGTTCCCATATATCATCTAATTAAACTTAATTTGTTTAATTAGCAGCAATCTAGTGAGTGCAATGAATTGCCCTTGTTTCATTTTACAAAGCACACCAGTGTAAGTAGGCTGTTTATCCAGGAGTGCACACAAAAATATACCAACTAGCAGAATAAACCCACAAAACTGGGGTTCAATCAATGTTAAAAGCTCATGCCTAGTCACATACTGCTAAAGAAGCAGCCAGCACTAGTACAGTTCTTTTCCTTTTCTTCATGTCATATTATCTTTTAGTATAGTTTTAGTTATGCAAAGATAAAATTATTGCTCAGACAGGTATGATACCTAAATACAGACAGAATGTTAATTTCATCTTTACAAAATAAAATGGAAAGCATGTTATGTTTGTAAAGCTTTAGTAGTTTGGAAGAGGCACTTGTGTCTAAGGTCACTAGTAAGAGCTTCTGACTGCAACAGGACACTTTTAGCAGCTCAAGGACTGTGTGATCATTGGGAATTTTGGGATGCTGACTTTAGTGAGCAAAGCCATTAGAAAAAACAACAACACAAGTACAATCTCTGATATCTCACTACACTGTAAAAAATCAAAAGTTGAGAAAACTTAAAAGTTTAAGGCAACAAACTTTAGCAGATTTTTGAGTTCTCAACTTTTTGTTGTATAAACTGAATACAACAAGTTGAGAAAACTCAAAAATCTGCTGAACTGTTCTAAACTGTTCTAAAATAATGTGGACTTTTTGTGCTGTGAGATTATCTGCCTACCAACAAAACTTATGTCAAAAAACTAGATAATTAATATTTTCATTGACTACACTTTTTTGACTACACTGGGACAGTTTCACAGTCTCCTGAGCTAAAACATATTTGCTTCCTCAAATATCTTTGCAGAAATGTGAGCAATGCTCTTCAAATGTTCGACACAGAGAGTAGATGCACACAGATGACGGCAGTATGAACTGAATAAATATAGATGTTCACAGTGTTAAAACTGCACTCAGTCTACCACTGCAGTCCCTTTCATGAGTGAAGCTCACTAATCATGTAAATGATTACCATTCTTTATATAGTTCAGTTTGGATTATTTATCCCTTAGGAAATTTGGTTTTGCAACAGATTTAAAATATGAACAGCAACTGGTATAAATGAATTCCTATACCTTCTGGTCCTCCCCACAAGCACTCTGTATAAAGCCTGATTTCAGGACATCAAACTCTTTCAGTAGTGGGCGACTGGCTATTAAGCAAGCTTTATAACAACACGTTCTCTGAAAATGTCATTAAGCTGAGACCGTTGCAGGCTGTTTTAACCAGCTTAATCATTCTATTTTTACTAACCAGACTAAGGGCCAGGTCATTCTGAAAGTGTTTTTTGCCGTTTAAAAAAAAAAAGAAAGAAAATTATGCATTTTTTGATCTTCTTTTAACCCTCTGGTACTGTTCATTTGTGGTCAAAGGTGACCGGACACCTGAAATGAAACTTTTTATTTTTATTTATTTTATTTTTTCAGTAAATACTGATTGTAATTTTTTTTTTGTTCAATATTTTTTCTTTTTTTTTTTTTTGAGAGAGAGAGAATTTCATGGTACTAATTAATATTTATGCAATAATTATGATCAATTTTAAGATTTTAAGATTTTTTAAATACTTTTCAATTAAAGCAGTATTTCATGTTAAACCAGAGACAATGCTGTTTTAAGAATTAGTTCACTTTCAAATGAAAAATATCCCAAGCTTTACTTACCCTCAAGCCATCCTAGGTGTGTATGACTCTTCTTTCTGATGAAACAATCAGAGTAATATTAATAAATATCCTGACGCATCCAAGCTTTATAATGGCAGTGAACAGGGGTCACAAGTATGAGCTGTAGAAAGTGCACATCCATATTTAACAAGTTATGAAGTAAAATATCTAGCTTTCGTCAGACCGCCTTCCGTACTAAAGTTACAGGACGTAGCGTAAGCTTTTTGAACTTCAAGAGTTTTACACTTTCTTCGTACGTTGAATACAGAAGGCGGTCTGACGGAAGATAGATATTTTACTTCATGACTTGTTAAATATGTTTTTTGTTTTTTTACACAAACGCATCGCTTCACTTCAGAAGGCCTTTATTAACCCCCTGGAGCCGTGTGGAGTACACGTTTATGATGGATGGATGAGAATGGAAGCACTTTCTTCAGCTCATACTCGTGATCCCTGTTCACTGCCATTATAAAGCGTCAGGATATGTATTAATATTTCTTCAATTGTTTTCATCAGAAAGAAGAGAGTCATATACACCTAGGATGGCTTGAGGGTAAGTAAAGCTTGGGTTAATTTTCATTTGAAAGTGAACTAATCCTTTAACAATTTTTGAAGGCAGATTAGTGCCATCTGATAGGAGTAAAAAGGAAAACAACACAGGCTAAATAAAGACTTGTTTTCATGCGGCTCCCTGCACAATTATGTTATGACCTCAAAACACTTTTACCATAATGCATGATTTGTAAACTAACATATTTTGGAGTTTGCATCACTTACCTAGCTCCAGATGTTTTACTGGTGTAACAAGCTTGCTCAGTAGCTCAGCTGGTACAGAATTGTACTTGTGATGTGAAAAGCTCGGGTACGAATTCTGTGAAAGATGAGTAACAGTAAAAGAGTTATAATAGTTATAAAACAAGCTATAATGTCATGGTTACGATTGTGTTTTTATTGCTTGTGTTAGGCTACATGAGAAAAATAGTTTTGTCTACCTGATGTAGGAAATTTAATGCGGGTCGGGTGCGGGCTAAAATTAGTGTTTCTGTCAGATATCGGGTCGGGTGTGCTGTTAATAACTACGGGTTCGGGGCGGGTGCGGGTTTATCAAACAGGACCCGTGCAGGACTCTGCCCCCTGGTGGTGTGCCCCACACTTTCAGGAACCACTGTTTTAAGGTGTTAAGGTTTAAGTTTTTCAGAATCTCTCATCTTCTATTGTGTTCTAGTATGGTTTGAATGTATTAGGTGCCGTTCACACAAAAAGTTCCACTGCGCTACTTTTCCTTTTTTTTTTTTTTTTTTCCCCCAATGTAAACACGCTAGATGTACATCTTTAGCAGTTGCATAAGAATAAAAAAAGCTTAATGCTCCATCACATTTAATAACGTACACCTACACTAAACCCTAAACCTATAGATAGTGGTGACATAAAACCAACATTAGGCATTATATGTCGCTGCATCTAATTAAACATTGCATTAAACAACACAAGTAAAATAATAGAACAAAGAATGTTTTAGTAGGGCTATTTAACTGTAAGCTTAAAGCTAGTAAATATTTTATCAGCTTCACTCGGCATTTAAACGCGGTTGTCTCTTCTAAAACTAAGCAGTGTTTACCTGGCCGCTGGTCCTCTTTGTAGCAGCGCAAAAAATATTCTAAAGCTTTTATTCAATTTGCAAATAGCCTATATTAAATACATCAAGCGAGCAAAGCGCGCTCCCTTTAATAATCACTAGCTTTCAATCAGATGCAGTGCGATTGGCTACAATGCTCAGCGCTGCAAATCCTGCTGTAATTAGAAGCCTTTAACGGTCTGCAGACAGCGCGTGAACACAAATAAGCACGGGACCATTTGAAAGCAGCTGTCAAATGCACCGAATTGAGTTGGAATAGTCTTGGCTATTGGACCCGCAGTCTACCCGTGCCTACTGCGTGTCCGACCCGCACCCGCACCGCACCCGACATGTAAATATTATTCCACGCGTTACATAAAATTTGGCGGGTACCCGCCTGCATGCAAGACTCTGCCGGGGGGTGCGAGAGGTCAGCCAAAAAAACAAAACAAAACAAAAAAAAACACACACAACAGAAAAAACAGCCTTCACAACAGCATTCAAGTGTGTGAATAGCGGTTGTCGCTCTGCCTTTATAAAGCAGCATTGAACGCCAATTCCACTGAATTGTTGTTCTTCAGACCGTTGACTTTGCACCATCTGAACAAGCCCGACATAGAAGTTCTTCGCATTGAAAAGCACCTCTAAAAGAATTAATTTTTCTTAAAAAGAACAAACGCCATTGAACTTTTTTTGAACAAATGACATCAGCGTTAGCATCAAGGTTTAGTTTAAAGTAATTGTTTAATTTATTCATCCACAATCACAGCTCATTCCAATAGTCTAAAGTCATCACGTAGCTAAACTAATGACATACTCTCGGCAAAAACATGCTTTCTTAGAAGGCAGCATAATTGTACTGCCTAGAGTTTGAAGCACAATCTGAAACATTGTCTAGGTAGGTAGCTGTCAAGGTTTTGGAGCAGAGCCACAGTCTGACCTGCTTGTGGACTTGAGAGTGGGCCATTGCGCACTTGTTCACGTTCCTCCAACACCCCAAACAAAGCAGCTTGGTACTTGCTCATGCTGCTCTTAGATTGTGCACTCTTTGGAGACTTTAAGTCATCCCGCTTTTTGTCAGAGACCTTATGATAGACCTTTGATGGAGTTTCCAGCTCAGGTCTGGTTGTCCAGCTGCAAGACCCATCATGCTCTGCGTTTGTGTGCCACTCTCCATAAATATGAGCTGCGAGACTCTTTTCCACTTCAGCCATGGCCCCTGAGGGAGGACACCGGGACATTCAGCATACACTATAATATTCACAGACTAATAATTTATCCACTTAATGTGCTTCTGGATTTACAGAGAACTACTGATTATCGCAGGATGACTGAAGCAAAACCAAATGTAACCTTCATCCGGGGTCATTTTCTGCAGCTTGGCGTATCTGAAAAGGTGTTCAATCATTTATAACATAAATGTCAGCTAATGTATTGTCATTTCTATATGGTCATTTTATTTAAGTCATCCGTTTCATTCTGGCTCATATATAGAAAGGTATAACATTATACCCAAAGTGTGGGTATAAGTGATGGCTCGCTTGGGAACGAGGAAGCCTGTGATGGACTCCGAATTCAGGAGAGAAAACCAATGAATCACGAATGGAATCTGCAAACCACCGAAAGTTCAGCTGCATCTGCAGTCATTCCAGAAAGTGACAGTTGATTACTGCTTTTCCTTTCTTTAAGGCCTATAAAACAGATACTTTGAATTGTGGTGTCATGGCCCATTTCATCTCAGGACTATTCGCTCCTTCATCTTGGCACGGCTTCCCCAGAATCCCTTACCTGCCTTTTAGGCACTATTAACTCTAAGAGGGAAGGCCTGTGTGGGTCAGGCAGACTCTAGCAGAAATCAAAAGAGGCTTTCTATAAGCCCAAAGTCCCAGCCAACTCTAGAGTGAATGTTTGACAGGGAAGGATGGTAATGGCTTTTCTTTATTGAATGAACAGAGCAGCTTTGAATGGCCCTGGGCAAAGAGTGGACTGACTCTGACTTATTTCAGCGTGTAGTTTAAGTACTTGTCATGTCCCACTTCCCTTTAATTCAAGTGTGGTCATCTAGTAATAAAACAAAATGAGCTGTTGAATTTTTAAAGGAGAGGATTGTTCTCCACTCTGGCATGTTAATATCAGAATGGAAATGATAGAGTGGCAATTTTAACCTAGTTTGTGATGGTTCCGTACAGACTTTCACGTGTTTTAAGGATGCAGAATATAGAAGTAGCTAGGCCAACAATATGGTCAGATATTTTTAATGGCGCTGAATTAGTTTGATTAGCACACTAACGTACTGTATATAATGCAAACTAACATATGTCACTCAGCCAATGAGTTCTATAATACTGTAGAGAGGCACGTCCTGATTTTGCAGAGTTAAGGCCTTTGCACACTGAGTCCGAAATTTTCGTATGCGTTTTTTCGTATTTGTGATACTAAAAATTTGTCACGCACAGAGACCTTGCACACTGAGTCCGATGCGTATTAATGAATCCGTTGCAAAAAAATTCGCAAAATAATACAAAATGAAGTCTTCAAGCAGTGAGCATGATTTAGTTGTCCTCTCTCTTCTTAAAAAGACAAAAAGAAAGTGGAAATATTGGGTACATCCAATTCTGAGATTGCGTAGAGAGGAAGGAGAGTTCCACTTCATCAAGGAGCTGCGTGATTATCCCGAGCGTTTCAAAGTTTACTTCAGGATGTCAGTGCCTCAGTTTGATGCTTTGCTAGTGATACTGGCACACTCTATCTTTATATTCTGTCTCTTTCCGTACGTTGTTTGTCATACAGTGCTACTGCAATTTGCTGTAGACGACGTGGATCAACTTGTCAGATGGCATTGGGGATTTTGGCGTTCGCGTATGGTGGCTCTGAATTGTCAAAACGTCTCTCAAAATGCGTGCCACGGATGCGAAAAATGCAGAAAATCAAACCTGATCTGAATTTTTTTATGACAGACGAAAGTTTCGGAGGCAGTGTGCAAACGTGATTGACATAACGTGAGGTCGTATTTATTTTTTAACGTGCGAACATTTTGCATGCGAATTTCGGACTCAGTGTACAAAATGATATGTGAATAACGTTGATGTAGAAGCACCTAACCCTGGTTGTAAGCCTAAACTTGACCCTCAAATCTAATTGGTTGATTGGAATGTTGTTCCAGGAACATGCATTCCCAATCATTTCCACAAACGACATGCTGACATCTTCTGTTATTATAGTCCTATATTTGTCTACTGTAATCTACTAATCCCAATAATACCATCAGTGCACTACCAGGCTGTAGCAATTATAGAAAACATGGACATAAGGTACAATTAGGTTTATACACAATCATATTTTGTACAATCTTCATGGATCCAGTGTGTCAATGACAAAAATACTTTACATAGCTAAAACAGCCAATGACAGACATATTGGTAAAAAACAGTACTAGAGCAGCATTTCCATCTATAGATGGCATAGGTTATGGCACTGCCACTTAGTTTCCTTGATTCATCTCAACGTGAAGACAAGTGATAATTCAGCAAGATGATACAACAAATCATTTGGAGCAACTATTTACAAGTTTACCAGAGGTAAAAAAGAAAAGCTATACTAACCAGACACCCATCAGATGGGAATCTGTTCAACAAAGAACACAACGCAAGTCGGACAAGAAAAAAGACTTTGCCCTTCAAATAAAAACCAGGAATGAATTACAGTAGCAAAGAACAGTTCTAATCTTACAAGGGTTGTCAAGGTTTTCATAATATTTTTGTGACTGTGCTCTCATTTGAGACCTCTTATTGTTAATACACTCTGGAACAAGTCATTCTCCCATTTTTTTTTAAATAAATCAGGAAAATGACACCAGCTTCCCTTTTGTGATATGAATTACACCTCAGAGCATCTGAATTGAGCTCAGTCAGGTGCCTCCCGGCTGCCTCTGGATGAGTTAGGTTTACAGTGAGTGAAGTGAAGAAACCTGCAAGCAATGCTTTGACCGCAGCATCCCTTGCACTCATCAGATGGCTGTGAGCCAAATTATGACAGGGAGGAGAGCTGTTCCTGAAGGATTTAGCAGTGAGCTCAAGACATATCGTCACCTAGGAATTATAAGGTTCTATCTGACATTTTTGTCAAAATTTAGTTATTCACATATTCATATTCTGTGACAACTTATTTACATTATGTGATGTTTCTTTTTTTAAGTTGTACACATTTTGGGACTTTTTTTTTTTTTTTTTAGAAAACAAAAATGTTCTATCCACAAAGTCAAACTCTAACTTGGTTCTATAAGGTTCTATCTGTGAGCCAATCAGCACTTCGAATGCACACACGAGGACCAATCAGGATCAGCTTTCTTTGTCATGTCACCGGACTGCTCCGCAATAGCGGAAGAAAGCGCAGAAAAATGCTACAAATGTTACAACAATAAATGTTAGCATGTTATTTCAGCCATACTGATGTATAGAGAGAAAGCCATTTCACCTGTCCTACTTTCTGTGGAATAAAGTCCTGCTCAGATGCTTATATCTTCTAAATGCAAATGCATTGTTTTGGAGCACTCTAGCTTATATATAACATTAAGGCTAACATATTTATACTTAAGGCCAAAAAAACTTGCATTTAACTTGTATGTAACACTGGCAAATGTAGTATTATGAAAATGACTGTCCAATGAGTAAATCCAAGAGGAATGTTGAGGAAATGAAAGAGAAATGACCTGCCTGATTCCTCTGGACAGCAGGAGCTGAGATAGTGATCGGCAGTGTTCTTCTGTTCTGGGACTGAGATCAAAACTCAACGGTTCTGAAAACCTCTTCTCTCTCATCTCACTCACGTCTCAGACATGTTTCCGCTTGTGTTTAGGTAGTGATATAGTTCAAGAAGACAAACTCTGTGATTTAAGTAAACAATTATGAAAGCAGTAGAGAATCCGAGACATATCGCTCAACAAGTGAATCTTATTCCATGATCTGTGAGGAAGGAGATTCTTTTCAGCGGTACGTCAGCGACTGATTGTTTGGAAGATCATTTGGTTCAGATTTGGCTTCTTAAAAGGTGTTACTGTCCCATCCTACCTCTAGGGAATGTTGCGTCCATCACATTCTGTTGGAATGTTTTCTTGTCTTTGTGACTCTATGAAAGTCATGTTTAGATCGTTTTAAATATAGTTCAAAAAATGATTGCTCGGGCACAAATAATAGTGACAGAAACATGCACAGAAAAGATAAACAAAGCTTTCTTCATAAATAATTATTAAATCATTCCTCGTTCTCCAATGAGCACTTATAACATCTCTAAAAAACATAGAATTGCTCAGAGCTAATTAGTGTTAATATAGTGTTAATTATCCAGGTCATAGAAGAGAAGTTAACTGGTTGTGCCGTTCATCTTATTTTGTTGACGGAAATCTCCAGTTGGTATCTGGGATGATCTGTAAAGCTCGTCTCAGCGAGTGTCAGTACCCGAGGGGGCAGAGCTTAGCAAGTGCTCAGTTGGTAGTATAACATTTTAAATACATCATAGAAATTGGCAAAAGATCTTTAGAAATTGTAAAATGATTGTTGTAATAGCCTAAAATCTAGAGTAATAGGGCTGTTCTCTTTAGGACATGAAAGCAACAATGGTGGTTTTCATGATCAGTCACACCAACTTGTGAAGGTCACACAGTCAAAGTGACACTAAAACCCCAGACCTTCCGAAGAAATGTACATTCTTTTCATTTACATGATGGGGCGAATTCACAAAACGTCACTGTATTTTAGCACAAAATCCTACATTTTATTCACATACTGTACCACCCGAATTCCAACCCATTGAACAAAATGTGCATTACCTACAAGCCCAGTTTCATTGACTGTGTGGCATATTAATATGCGGTCTACCATGACTGAGGTCAATTAATTTGACATTTCTTCAGTGCATGTTTCTAATCACATTGTGCTGTCATCCAATTGCATTAATAACTCTCATGTCTCACAGGACACAAAGGTATATTGCCTGCAAAGCCATAATTGATTTGATTGTTTGGGTTAAACGACACCTTGCCCCATGTGCCATGTTGTGTTAAGAGTTTAGTGGAGTATACAAACTGAGGGAAGGTCAGAACGGATGGAAACAAGTGTGTCATGGTCAGAGAAGGTGACGGATAAGCAGGGCTGTCAGGATGACTAATTGCCCGGGGCAGCGGGTCTCGCTGTGGGGTGTTAACAATCACTGCACTGGAAAGAGAGCTATTTGACAGCACGTTCAGAGTTTGTCAGCTGATCTGAACAGAAGCGCCTCTGTTGGCAGGTTGTTTCTCTGGATTATGTCTCGCCACTAATGACACGGGGTGCCAAACTGTCTTAACAGAAAATAAAGACCATTTCAAAAGTCTGTACACATCTATGTTCTGATTAAAGGAGAAAAAAAAAAAAAAAAAGAGAACTCTTCTCATTATTTATGCACCCACGTGTCATTCCAAAGCTTTATGTCTTTCTTTCATTAAACAAATAGACAATGTTCACATTTTAAGTACTTATGCCATATCTCTGTCCTTACATAACCATTATGGATTTCCTGCTTCCTCCCTGATTGATCTCAGGTGTGTCTTATTAATCAGACTTGTTTTCTTTGTTAGCCCTAGTTTGGATTTACCTGTTTGCCGTAACCTTTCTCAGGTCTGTATTTTTTTTTTCTTCGCATGGAATGACAGCATGCGGTAACCAGGCAAAAATGTGGTACAGCATGAAACATGCCTCTATTTTCTAAATGTATGTTATATATCTTATGAAATTATTCATCCCTGCATATATAACTGGATCTTTGGAACATGCTATATGTTTCTGATGCAGGAAATTTAGTTCATGCATTCATGACCTTTAAGACTAGATTACTGTAATGCATTACTAGCTGGTTGTCCTGCATCCTCAATAAACAAGCTACAATTAGTCCAAAATGCAGCAGCTAGAGTTCTTACCAGGTCACGAAAATATGATCATATAACACCAATTTTATCATCTCTACACTGGTTACCTATTAAAGGGGTGGTTTCTAGGCTTGATTGTGTTTATGGGGCGCAGTTTAACATGTCTTAATGCTTAATTTTTTTTTATTTTTTTTTTTTTACGCCATATTTTTCATATATTTTACCTTTATTCTACACCACTGTTTCCCTTCTCCTAAAAACACTCTTTTGAGTTCCTGGTTCTATGAACCCCCTCCCTCAGAAATACGCAATGGACTGAGATTGGTTAGCTGGCCCTGTGTATTGTGATTCGCTATCCGGAATACGTTGTCACGATTCACGTTGTCCGGAAACGCCACGCCCATTACCATAACAGGCAAACATCGCATGTGCTTCGGTCAAAGTCCAGTCTTTGCTTCGGTGGAAATGTAAATAATGGCGTCAATATTGCCGTATCAATTTGAGCCTGAATCAGACCCAGATAGCAGTAATGATGAAGAGGGTCCTCTGAAGCAGAACCTCTGCAACTATGGCTTTTAATGGACGTTTATGAATGTTAAGTATTTTTGTTTGTATTTGTGTCAAAGTGTTTAGATATGCTGTCACTTGTAAATGTTACTGCTGCCCCATAGTGTTCTGATTAAAGCTTTACTGTAGCTGAATACATGACTGAGTAGTAGCATTTTTATAACGGTATTGTTTTATTTATAGCATGAATGAGCATGTGGGTAAACACAACATAAAAGCCGTAATGAATCAATGCTGTACACTGATAACAGAAAGGCCAACAAACACCAACAGAAGTTCGCTGGTGTGATTACATAGAAGTTTGTTGGTGTTTGTTGGCGTTTGTTGGAGAAGTATGAAATAGAATTTAGCTAACTGGCTAGCGAAGCCAAACCACGTTGGTTTTTGTTTACGTCCCAGAAAATATAGAACTTTATAAAAAAATAAAACATACTTATAGGTTGGGGCCCATAAACAGCAGCTTCTGCTTTTAAAGTGGGAACTGCTCCATCTTTCAATAATAGCCTTTGTGTAAATCCAGCATTGAACTCGTGTAGGTTCTGGAAGCTGTCTTCCATATGTGCAGCAGACAGCTAAATTAGTATTATAATTGTCAGGAACAGAATTAAACATAAATTTTAAACACTGTTTCCGAAGTCCAGCGTCCCTAGGAAGAAGACTTGTATGCACGCTACATGGCCTCGCCCACTTTTTTGCGTGTTCCTGTGGGCAGTGTTTATGTTAACTGGAGGGTTTATGATGTCACCAACCCGGGAAGAAGCTCGTTGTAGTCCAAACCGGTAATTTCTGTAGGTATTAAACTGCCATAACTTTAAAAGACAATATCTCAGTTTGCTTTGAACTTTCAGCGCTGTAACTTTGCAGATACTGTTTATGCTCAAGCAGCAAAATTACACACTAACTAAAGTTTAAAATGTGAAATCGCAATGAACCACCCCTTTAAGTCCCATATCAATTATAAAGTATTGCTACTGACCTATAAGGCCCTAAATGGTTTAGCTCCTGTGTATTTAACCGAACTTCTATTGTCCTACAATCCTCTTTAACCCTCTGGGGTCTGAGGATTTTTGAGGCCCTGGAGAAGTTTTGACATGCCCTGACATTTTTTTTTTTTTCAGTTGTTCATAAACGTATTAATGGAAAAGGTGTCATTACACTGTATTCAGCACGAACTTGGCTACCATAATATGTGAGCAACATGTATGTACATGTTTGTATTTTTGAAGGAATAACGTTTATGCGTGGTTATTGAAAAAACAAAAAAACTTAAGTCACTGAAATAAGGCCACAAAAGTAATATTATAAATGTGTTCACAAGACTTCTGGGTATTGGAGGTTGTAGACTAGAGTTTTTGCTTCAAAATGATGTAAAAATTATCCTGCCTACTCGTTCATATAAAACAATATATTTATATAAATTTTGTAAGACACTTTTTGTCAAGAAACACAGTATGCGTGGAGGCGTGAATCTTCATGAATAATGCTGTGATTCACACCTGAGAAGACAAAGACCCGCATAATGAGCCCTTTCTTTCAGGTGGGCTATGTGAAAAAACCCTCTGTGATCATGCTGATAACAGTATTAATGTCCACTCTTGACAAAAAAAAACAAAAAAATTTTTTGTATAGGCCTATTATAGTTTAAATTACAGTACCAGTCAAAAGAATGGACGCATTACTATTATAATGTTCTTAAAAGAAGTCTCAAGTCTCTAACTAAATAATGGTTTTCTATTTTAATATACTTTGTTAATGTCCAGTTGACAAACTATACATCATTTAAAAGATCTAAGACTCAAGGTTTTGACCTCTGTTTTACTCTTATAGTGACCGTAATTTGTTATAGCCTATGCGTCAGGAGTTATGAATATGAAAAACGGAGTCGTTACCTTTGAAAGACAACATCCATCAGGGCTTTTAGCTTAAAAGCATGCACATTTGGAGAAATATTGATGGATTCTCATATGTTTATGTCAATTTTCTATACAGAGGAGTAATATTTATTCAATATATTTATTGTCATCACTATGAGCGCTGGATACTGTGTTTTCAATTCATACTTGCAGCCGGAGGGCGCTCTGTGCACATTTAGTCCACAAATGACTCAGTGAAGAACAGGCATACCATGTGACATTCCAGGAACTAACAGAGGCTTCCAGAGATCGCTAACCATGGCTATAACATGCAGATAAACACTTTATTACTTTATCTGAAGATAATAAATACACAATTGCGACGATGTATACATGTATTGCCTCAGAATTTGCGTCTGAATAGCGCTCGCTCCGTGGGTGTGGCCAAATTAGTGGATAATGAGCTGACTCATGGACGTTTGACATGTCTATTTTCATACAGATTACATAAACAGAAAATTTTTGTTTTTGATTTGACTTACAGGATTTAAAACCTGACATTTCAACGTTTCTTTAGACATAAATCTCATTTTTGTGTCATTAGTATTCACTAAGTTACAGTTCATTTTCTGAGAACTATCAGATTGGACTTCGTTCAGAGGGAGACGAAAGATCACGCATCATGTTAGTTTTCTTTATTTTGCAAAAAGCACACCATTTTGTTTTCATTCTGAGTGTACACAAATAAAAGAAGATATTTCACAGATTAAAATGGTGTATAACTCTTAATTGTTTGTGCAAAATTGACGGAGTATTTTGAGTCTCTTTCATACTGGTAAGAAAAAAGCAAGGTGGTATCACCAGCGCGACCAGCCGACCCCTGAGTGTTAATATCACAGAACTCTGGACTTCTGGTTGTATCTAGGATATCTAAGTCTACTAAAGGAGGGAGAGCGTTTTCACATTTGGCTTCTAAACTCTGGAATAGCCTTCCTGATAATGTTGGGGGCTCAGACCAGTTTAAATCTACATTACAGACGGTTCTCTTTAGCCAAGCATTCACATAATGCATCTCATAAACTTGCAATTCGGTTATATCAGATGAAATGTGCATGACTATGTTATGAACAGCAGCTACTGGATGCCCATCTCGAGGTAACTAGTGATTGTGCCAGATCCTGTTTGGATCCAGCCTCTTATGAAAAGTTCAGACAAGCCAACACCTGTGAAGAGACAAGTCCAACTCTTGCAAGGACTTCAGATGACGCAAACTATATTGTAATCATTACGATCACAACTTGTAATAACTTCTTTAATGAGCTCATTGTTTCTGCCTAAATTAATACATGATGTTAGCCAACGGCATGATTTGTATTATCTTAAAACTGTATATTTCTGACAAACAGACAATTTTACTTTGAAACAGTCACCTCTGACAACAGATCACTCTAAATTGTAATGTAGAAACATGCATCTTCTGTAAAGCTGCTCTGAAACTATAGGGTTTTTCACACTGTGCTTAATCCCAGGTTATCGTCGTTCTAAACAATGCTTTTAACCACGGGTAAAGGAACGTTTCACACTTGTAATTTAGAAGCGGGGTTAGCACCTCTTTTTACCCGGCGTTATGAAACCCTGCTCTGTAGGCCAAACTTGTACAGTGTGAAACCATGCAGTGTTAGAATATTATGCTAGACGCTTAGCAACAGACAACCAATCACGTGCCTCATATTTGTCTGCTTTGGACAGTCATGGAAACACTGTGCATTGTACAGTAAATTCCGTGTTTGTGAGGAAAAATGTTAAATGCTGACAGAAAACGTGACAATTTGAGTTTAGAAGAGACCATTTCATTCTTACCTTTATAGTCCGAAATGCCCATCAGGGTTGGGGAGTAACGAAATGCATGTAATGGCGTTACGTATTTAAAATACAAAATTTGAGTAACTGTATTTCATTACAGTTACATTTTAAATAGATGGTAATCAAATTACAGTTACATTCAAAAAGTATTTTAGATTACCAAAGCGATTACTTTTAATTTTAATGTCATTTATTTCATTTAATATTAACGTAAGCTGTTTAAGGATTTTTAACCAATGTGGCAATTGTTGATGATTCTCCGACTCTGCGCGCAGGTTTTTTTTTTTAAAAACAGACAGCCTGTTCAGTTAGCAACCTGCAGAGTGCAGACATGCAATTGCACGCAAAAATGGAAGGGAAAATGGCACGTAATGCATTTCTCTCGTGGAAATTCAAAGACAATTTTACTTTAACATGAAAAAGGACGTAACATCACAGTGCAATGCAAGCTATGTCTACCTGCAACAAAACTTCTATCGGCTTCAAAGGATTCAACATCTAATCTGAAAAAGTATCTTGAGGTAGGCCTAAGTTGTTCTTGGTCTTTGAAAATTTTATTTTCCTTATTTATTCCTTATTTTCCTATTTACTCATACATTGAGCTTTGTATGGTTATCATTAGCCTAAGTTTAATATTTAAGAATAAGTAACTTGGGTCTTTGAATAATAACACGAAATCCTCATAGAATTAACATCCAATTAATCATGCGTTAAATAATGTTTTATAAAGCCAATAGCTTTGTGTACTTTACAGACAAACTTTAAATCTTAATAATTCATTCCAAATGTTCAGGTAAATGGCGCGTTTATGCGAGTTCATGATCCGATTCGTGAACAAATTATTCTTTTGAGCCAATCTTTTTAATGAATCATTTGTTTTTGTTTACAAAAATACTGTGAATGAATTATTCATGAATTTGATAGATCTGGGGTGTGTTTCCCAAAAGCATCGTTAGATAACTATAGTCGTAAATTCCATTGAACTTCATTGCGACCATATTTGATTTGCGAAACGCATCCTGACTATCAAGTTTGACTCAGCGAATATTTTGTTATCCCTCTGATGCACATCTTAATAAATATAATTTAGGAATGATATATCAATAGTAATTATATATGGATGTGATGTTAAAAGAAACAAATATTTTCATAATTTGTATATCAAGATATTAAAATTCTTTATCAACACATATCTAACAAACTGCTGATAGGCCTATATATTTGTGTTAAATATATAAGTATTTCAAAGTATTCCAAAGTATTTAGATTAAGTTACTAAACTTGAGTAATGTAACGAAATACGTTACAAATTACTTTTTAAAGCATGTATTTTGTAATCTGTAGTGAAATACATTTTAAAAGTAACCTACCCAACCCTGATGCCCATTCAATATAAACTCGATAGTACAGTCAATAAGAGGATGCGCAATGCTAGAGCTATATGTAAACAGGTTGCGTGTTGCGTTTATCCAATCAATGACACGGACAACGCAAATATGCAAATAAGAACATAAACCCAGGGTTTAGAAATATACAATGTGAAAAGTCAGTTTATGAATACCCAAGATTAATTGTTAACCCCGGGTAAATTATGAGCAATGTGAAACGTGAAGCAAGATAACCCAGGATTCCATTTACCCGGGGTTTAGAATGACCCAGGGTTAAATATTTCAAGTGTGAAAAGCCCTTATGTGTATTGTAAAAAGCGCTATACAAAAAAAAAATGTGAATTGAACTGAATTGGAAACTCCGCTTCCAGTAAAAACCTGGCCAGTTCCTCAATGAGCTTTATTCCCACAACATGCCTTGTCAACAAGTACAAGATGGAGGCAGTGATGTTGACAAAGAGAAATGACTGAGAGCCTCTATATGCGTCACAGACTCCTTAAAATAAACTCAGAGAAAGCACAAGTATATTAGACAGACTTTCCTCTCTGGAGAGACAGTGGTTTATGGGGTAACCGAGATACTAAAAAGAGTAAACCTGCAAAAAGAGCATGAAGGCCACTGGAGGATGTGATTTTAGAGCCGTGCTCCTTCACTACCCCACACTGGGCCTGACACAGACGTGAGCAGCTGGAGATGGAGCTGACAGGTGGAGCTGGAGAGCCACAGCGGTGACCCAGAACACCGCTTGACTGCTGTTCACGGTTTTTATTAACCCCTGTAACCTGCACAGCTTTTTTTTGGAGGGACAGAGAACTATGAATATAACAAAGTCTGCTATATTTTACAACAAAGTTGAGTTTAATTCATACACACCCATAACCCATAAACACATCCACACACCTCCCGGTTTTCAGGATTTTATGGGGAAATAGGTTTATTGCAAGCAACTAATAGCCAATTAGCACTGCATAGGTGCTGTATATTCCATGGTCACCCGTTCCAGGGTTAGGACGGAAAATCTGGTTCTCCAGGTGTATTATGCAATTAATATACCAACAGTCGTGTCCACTCAGTCAACAGAAATGTCAAGTGTGACAAGACGCTAAATGGGAATACTGATGTAACTTCCTTTGAATGTTGGAAAACCAGAGAGCGATGGAAGATGGAAGTACAATTTAAACTAAGAGTTCTTAACGGTTTTGTCGCAGCCTCAGATGTTATTACAAAATGGATGGTTCTAGTGCAGGATGCTAAATGATCAATGCAGCCTTCCATTCATGGTAAAATACACAATATAGTAAGAGCCATGATGCAAAACATTTCTGATTTTACCAAATCACTGCAAAGCAGAGGTAGGTAGTTACGTGCTTTTACTTCTACTTGACTGTTTATTTCTATAAGTACTTTAACCTGAGTACATATAGAGGCCAAAATATGTTTATTAGTTGGCCTTATTATTTGGCCAGCTTTAATCATATTATTTTTTATAGATTACATCTGTAGCGCCCCCTACCTGTCCCTATGTTAATTAAGTAGGGCAGCGCACCAGATTCATTTACTATATGCCTACAGATGTTGAAGTTAGGCCCCTCTGATGTCACAGTGAAGTACTTCTCCTTTAAAAAGTTATTTATAATAAAATGTATATTCACATATAATGACTTGTCCTGAATAAACTCTTGAGAATGAATAAAACTCTTAGATAAGAAACAAAAGGTAAAGAATTTAATTAGACAGAAATAGAAAGTCAAAAATAGTTTAAATAGCCAAATTTGAGAATGTGATGTATTCACACAATCACAGTGACTTTAAATCTGACCAAATTACCAACAAAAAGGCAATATCTCAGGTAACAGATGTATGAAAGTGGTCTCTGTATCAAAACAATCAAAACTGTATAAGATAATCAATTGAACCAATCAACTCATTTGGAATGAAATGTACACAGACTTACTCACATTGAGTTTCAAACTATCACTTTGAATATTTAGCTGTTAAGCGCGCTGGATAACACAACGTAAGTGATGATTAAACACTGTGGGCCCTCAGTGCATAACTTACATTTCACAGACATTTTCTCCATCTGTAAATGTTAGAAAGTTGAGAAAATATTTCCATTTTGCTGTCCAGGAGACAGGAGTGGAAGCACAAACTTCCGTGAACGAGCGCCGCCGTGCTCATGCGCGCCAAACAGACGGAGCGCAATAATTCTGACTAAAATATACATTTAGCTAAAATATTAGTTGATTATTTGTTTTTGTTTGCGAACATAAATGTGCCATATGTAGAATTTCGAACCTACACCTAAGTGTATTTTTATGATAGCAGTAACTGTAAAGTGATTATAGTAGGGTAATCATAATAGACTAAAAATTAGTCTGTGCTTTTTTTATTTTCAGTTTTAGTTTAGTGAATGTAACTTCTGCTTTAAAAGCATTATTTTGTTTTTAGATTGTAGTGTCACAATGTTAGAATGTAGGCCTCATGAAATTTGACCCCTTTTTTTGCGAATAATATAACATAGACTGCATGGTTACATTCATGTTTGTTTTCATAGCCTTCAATACGAACATTGTTTGTAGGAAAATACTGGGCAGGATATGAAATAAAAAAAAAAAAATTAAAATTGTTTTTAATTTAATTATATCGCCCAGCCCTATGGCATGCTTTAATGACTGAAGTTTTCATGTTTTAGACAAGCAGTAGTGATACATCACATTACATTATTTAACAATTAGCCCATTCTGCATCTCTAATTCTTTTTTTTTTTTTTTTTGTGCCCCCCAAAAAATGTTTAGCACCAGCCGCCACTGACACACACCGTTGCAGGCCTGGATCGTAGCTCGTGTTCGTGGTGGCAGGGAAACTGAAAAACGGTCCTTTCACTCTCCTGAGCACAAACAAATCAACAATAGTACCTCAATTTTCAGGTGCGAATCAAACCGCGATCCTGGACTCCTGTATTAGGCCTCCCGCAGCTCCTCGGTCTCGCTCTCTCTCGCTCGCCGACGAAACGCACCTCCCGCGTAGCCAGAGGAACCCCAAATATCGCGGGTATTTGGGGCGCTATCTGGTCCTCAATGTCTCCCTCGTCGTGCAGGAAACAACGTTTACACTCATTAACTTCTTCTGTTTAACTGTTCCGCTAACTTATAGTTCAGTTCAGACGAGTAGCCTATATTATAGGAGTTGATAAACCGTCTGTAGTCACGCTTGACTCGTAGATTAACGACACCGGGATGTCGTATAAACACTCACAGCGAACTCAAAATAAACACAAATAAACAAGATAAGGCTCCTGTTTTTCACACACGATCTATATTACAGTTCGATATTTTAAACTTGTAAACTTCTAAATCATCCAACACTCCATTACCGCATACCGCACGTCTCTCTCATTGCTTGCATATCGCATTGCCGCCTTGTCAATCACAGCTCTCAAACAACCACTCAAAATACATAACACATAGGTGAGGGCGGGACTTAACTCTTATGAACCAATAAAATAAAGAAAGACCTAATAGGTAGGTTAAAACCACGTTTTTCACATGTAGGCTATATAACAATCTAACTTGATATATGCTCGCGTTCTTAAAGGCATGCCTACACAGTTTATACAGCAATATATAAAGCGGTATACTCATTCATATTTTAGCTCTGAGCAAGAACAAAATAAAACAAAATTAAATGGAATGAAAAACTCATTACCTGTAGAATTTTATTCTACTGGGTTACACATCTACTAATCAAAATATGTATATCAAGCCTTGTTCAGTTTTCATCTTTAACAGGCATTGGAATCAAGTCTACCTGTATAAAAGCTCAGCTTCTGTAATATCCCTGAAGAGTTTTCCATATTCTAGCTACTGCCGTGTCTAATATCCCGCACTGGTAACGTGACCCTGTGCAGAGGCCTGAAGGCTTGATCTGTCGGAGGCCTAATGCTCGTTTGATTTGGCCTCCTTTCCTCCAGACGGCTCGACATCATATCTGAGCTGCGGTCATGAGCGTGTCTGTCTGTGACTGCTCCGGTATGCGTGTGTTGACAGACTGTCATTGAGTTATAGATTGTACCTCTGTCACTTAATACTGCACATAATCTCAGCCATTCTCTGTCCTTACATAACACTCAAGACCATCAATCATACTCTATGTGAGTATCACTGAGAGCAGGGTTGGAGACGTGGTCTGGCTGGTATTGTACATGCTCCAACACGATGCTTATGCAAGCGTTGTGGGTTTGATGTGTCATTTCCCGAACCCACCCCCACTTCATTTCTTTGTTCAGAATAGCATACTATTCTACTCTTACTATTCCTGCTGCATCCATACTGTGAGATGCCTCTTGCTAAATTAAACATCATGTGAAAGACATAGGGTAGATAAAAGTTTATCGTTGCATGACGCTCACTGTTTCACAAGCTATTTTAAAAAGGGAAGCAGTATTAGGTACACTACTGTGCAGTAAGCAGTATGATAGTTTTCCATTCACAGCCAACACAACCTCACTTGCCTGTCTTAAATTTCCTTGCAAAAAACATTGAGGTCAAGCTAATAAGATTGAGTTATTAAAACAAATTTGTAATGTCTGTGGTTTTCATTGTCAGATGTATTTCATGAACTTGATAGCGTCTCAGAATGCAAACATCCTCTAAACAGGAAGCAGTTTGTAAAGTTGAATTGTATAATGGAATATAAGCATGGTTGTAACAGGGTTGAAAACAGGGTTGATGATGTAGCCCATGGGGGGAAAAAACAAACAAACCCCAATATGGTTATTTACACACAACCAAGTTTGCACTGCAGCAGACCTTTATCCCATTGAAGAGGAGCGATAACAAGCAACTGAATGACGTGGCCTGTTTTCTTTCTGCATTTTGTTTCTCCTCCGGGTTCCTGTATGTACCTGTCATAATGCATGATTCCCACATTCAGTCCGTCTGCTGCTGATGAGCTGATAATTTAGTCAGTTTTGGCAGGAGACAGTGTTTTCAATCTGAATTTATTACACTCACACATGACATAAGAGCTCAAGCCTAAAGTACTCAAGTTTTAAGAGGATATATATATGTGTGTGTGTGTGTGTGTGTGTGTGTGTTAGGTTTAAATTGATAAAACAATGCAATGACATTTGATTTTCAGAAGTGGAAACCCTTTGGAGCCAACATTTGTATTTATTATACAGCTATGTGTAATACTTGATTGTAATTGGCCAATTGTGCCATTTAGTGGTCTTATATTTTCATAATATTGCCTGTCATTCATAGCAACACTGTATGTCAGACCACTTATCCATGTAACGGAAAGCAGCTTCCATGTCTCTTGTACCACTCTCTCTTACTAACTCGAAGGTGTCCATCCTCTTGCATCTCAGTTAGCGATCATATTGAAAATGAAATCAGAGGACTTCAGTATTAATATCACTGTAATCTTGTTGTAATGTTCGTCTTGTTTTCCAGGCCGAATGCTTTGTACGGTCACACTTCAGCTTGGGTAACAATATTCAGTAACACTATAGTATAGGGAACACATATAAACTATTATCTATGACTTTTCCCTCAATAAACTCATAATTTACTGCTTATTAATAGTTAGTAAGTTAGTTGTTAAGTTTAGGTATTGGGTAGGATTAAGATTGTAGAATATGGTCATGCAGAATAAGGCATTAATATGTGCTTAATAAGTACTAATAAACAGCCAATTGCATAGTAATATGCATGCTAATAAGCAACTAGTTAAAAGACCCTAAAATAAAGTGTTACCCAATATTCACTATTAACCTCTTAGCATTCCTGTATAAATTGGCCTAAAATGCCTAAAAAAACATACCCCATGTAAATTGCATGCTGTTTTTGAACCATTTGGAATATGGTTTTGGACTCTTTTGAAAGGTATGTACAGTGGCAAGAAAAAGTATGTGAACCACTTGCAGAATCTGTGAAAATGTTAATAATTTTAACAAAATAAGGGAGATAATACAAAATGCATGTTATTTTTTATTTAGTACTGTCCTGAGTAAAATATTTTACATAAAAGATGTTCACATATAATCCACAAGACAAAAAAAAAATAGCTGAATTTATTAAAATAACCCCATTCATAAGTATGTGAACCACTGATTCTTAATACTGTGCGTCATTACCTGGATGATCTACGACTGTTTTTTGTTTTGTGATGGTTGTTCATGAGTCCCTTGTTTGTCCTGAGTAGTTAAACTGAGCTCTGTTCTTCAGAAAAAATCTCCAGGTCCTGCAGATTCTTCCAGTTTTTTACCCTTTACAGCAGTGACTGAATGATTTTGAGATCCGTCTTTTCACACTGAGGACAACTGAGGGACTCAAACACAACTTTTAAAAAGGTTCAAACATTCACTGATGCTCCAGAAAAAAACATGATGCATTAATAGATGGGGGGTGAAAACTTTTGAACAGGATGAAGAGGTCCAATTTTTTCTTATATCTTTCTAGAAACCCTTCAGACCTTGATTAGCTTGTTCAGGTGTGTTTGATTAGGCTTGGAGCAAAACTCTGCAGGACTGTGGCTCTCAAGGAATCACGTTGGACACCCCTGTGCTAGTAATATGCAAGCTAATATGCTACTAGTTAATAGCGAGAATTAGTCCCCAAACTAAATTGGTACCCTTTGTACATTGTAATGAATAATACAATATATACTGGAGTGCAGCATAATAATAAGAAGGTAAGGTAGGATTTTATACATTTCATGTCCACATAATTATTTATTTGGTGAGTAACAAGCTGTGTAATAAGTAATTGCTTACATGTTTGTCTTTAAGATATATACAGGCTTGGGAGGGTTACTTAAAAAATGTATTCCGTTACAGTTACAAATTACTTCATAAAAAAGTATTTAGTAATGTAATCCAAGTACCACAATATAAAAGTAATCTGATTACTTTTGGATTACTTCTTTCGGATATATATATATATATATATATATATATATATATATACAGGTGCTGGTCATATAATTAGAATATCATCAAAAAGTTGATTTATTTCACTAATTCCATTCAAAAAGTGAAACTTGTATATTATATTCAATCATTACACACAGACTGATATATTTCAAATGTTTATTTCTTTTAATTTTGATGATTATAACTGACAACTAAGGAAAATCCCAAATTCAGTATCTCAGAAAATTAGAATATTGTGAAAAGGTTCAATATTGAAGACACCTGGTGCCACACTCTAATCAGCTAATTAACTCAAAACACCTGCAAAGGCCTTTAAATGGTCTCTCAGTCTAGTTCTGTAGGCTACACAATCATGGGGAAGACTGCTGACTTGACAGTTGTCCAAAAGACGACCATTGACACCTTGCACAAGGAGGGCAAGACACAAAAGGTCATTGCAAAAGAGACTGGCTGTTCACAGAGCTCTGTGTCCAAGCACATTAATAGAGAGGCGAAGGGAAGGAAAAGATGTGGTAGAAAAAAGTGTACAAGCAATAGGGATAATCGCACCCTGGAGAGGATTGTGAAACAAAACCCATTCAAAAATGTGGGGGAGATTCACAAAGAGTGGACTGCAGCTGGAGTCAGTGCTTCAAGAACCACTACGCACAGACATATGCAAGACATGGGTTTCAGCTGTCGCATTCCTTGTGTCAAGCCACTCTTGAACAACAGACAGCGTCAGAAGCGTCTCACCTGGGCTAAAGACAAAAAGGACTGGACTGCTGCTGAGTGGTCCAAAGTTATGTTCTCTGATGAAAGTAAATTTTGCATTTCCTTTGGAAATCAGGGTCCCAGAGTCTGGAGGAAGAGAGGAGAGGCACACAATCCACGTTGCTTGAGGTCCAGTGTAAAGTTTCCACAGTCAGTGATGGTTTGGGGTGCCATGTCATCTGCTGGTGTTGGTCCACTGTGTTTTCTGAGGTCCGAGGTCAACGCAGAAATTTTAGAGCACTTCATGCTTCCTGCTGCTGACCAACTTTATGGAGATGCAGATTTCATTTTCCAACAGGACTTGGCACCTGCACACAGTGCCAAAGCTACCAGTACCTGGTTTAAGGACCATGGTATCCCTGTTCTTAATTGGCCAGCAAACTCGCCTGACCTTAACCCCATAGAAAATCTATGGGGTATTGTGAAGAGGAAGATGCGATATGCCAGACCCAACAATGCAGAAGAGCTGAAGGCCACTATCAGAGCAACCTGGGCTCTTATAACACCGGGGCAGTGCCACAGACTGCCACGCCGCATTGCTGCAGTAATTCAGGCAAAAGGAGCCCCAACTAAGTATTGAGTGCTGTACATGCTCATACTTTTCATGTTCATACTTTTCAGTTGGCCAAGATTTCTAAAAATCCTTTCTTTGTATTGGTCTTAAGTAATATTCTAATTTTCTGAGATGCTGAATTTGGGATTTTCCTTAGTTGTCAGTTATAATCATCAAAATTAAAAGAAATAAACATTTGAAATATATCAGTCTGTGTGTAATGAATGAATATAATATACAAGTTTCACTTTTTGAATGGAATTAGTGAAATAAATCAATTTTTTGATGATATTCTAATTATATGACCAGCACCTGTATATATATATAAAGAAAGAAAGAAAAAAAGAAAAATTTGAATCAACTTTACTATAAATATATTGAATTTTTAAATTGAATTTTAATTATTTCTTCTAAATTTTTGCAAGTTTTTAAATGTTACAAGTTCCATACTTTTGAATGGGTCTCAACAATAAAAATATTTTACAAATCTGATAAATTATCTATTGCAATATTATTATCGTTGTTGTTGTTTAGAGCTTAAAAATATAAAAGTCACATCAGATCATAAACAAACTGAACAAGCTCGGATCAAACATTTCTGTTTATGTTTGTTCTGTTTAGCATATTGGTTACTTTTAAAACCCATTTAAACAAGCAATCATGTCTCATTTCCACAACTTGGGAATACACAGCCCTGAATATATATATATGTAAAGGGCTACTAACACATCTAGTGGCTATAGTATGGTATTACAGATTATTTTTTTTAGTCTTTTGATAAAGAAAGTGTTTTCGTAGCTGGAAGGCAGAGTTTGCATTGTACAACCATGTTGTTTGCATTTTCTTCTTTGAAAACAAAATAGCAGCGAAATTTTCATGAATTGAAAGCGTTTTTCCCCGCTGGCAGCATCGTTTCAACTAGCAGCAGTGATTCAATCTGCGTCTGAGGAGATTGTAGACGGGTGTTATTTGCGCATGCACCAGCGGGTGGCTCACGTGAGTCATCACTGGCAACGGAACCAGGAAATACTGTATAATCAAGCAGCGCTTAAAATGTGTCATGGCAAAAGAATGATTTATTTCGTTTTAAATGAAACGACTGTAATCCTTATAGTATCCCCCCTTTTTTCAAAATGTGACTGTAATCTGATTACTACGCTTTTTGAGGTAACTGTAACGAATTACAGTTACTGGATTTTTGTATCCTGATTACGTAACGCTGTTACATGTATTCCATTACTCCCCAACCCTGTATATATAGTTAACATAGTTAACATATAGCCAGCTGGATATTTCAGCAAAATAAACCCTAATACAATGAAGATACATAGAGTTCCTCACATGAATTACTGGAAGAGCCAAACTGGTAAGTGGGAGTCCACATAACTTAGCAAATGCTCAGAACTTGTTGAATGCTTGTTTTTTTGTTTTTCACACATGAAGTCCATTTTAGGACCACATTGTGATAATAAAGCATATTTCCCCCAAAAAAACCTTACACAAGAGTAGGATGGTCATGTTGTCCAGGTATGACAAACAGGAGGAAGTGAGCGCTCTGATCAACTAAGCCCAGCAGGTATTTTTAGAAGCGCTGATGTGCTGATGTCATTCTCAGCTGCAGCTCAAACAGCACTGGTGTGTGAGACAGACCCGGCAGACAGACAGAACCACTGAAACCACACGTCTGTCTGACACATCAGCAGCGCATTTCCTCCTCATGCACAGAGTGTCTGAGATGAAAGCACACAAAACAAGTGTAACAACATTTAATAATTCTTTTCTATATATATACAGTATCTCACAAAAGTGAGTACACCCCTCACATTTCAGCAACCATTTCAGTATATCTTCTCAAGCGACAATACTATAGAAATAAAAATTGTATATACTTTAGAGTAGTCAATGTGCTGCTTGTATAGTAGTACAGATTTACTGTCCTCTAAAAATAACTCAACACACAGCCATTATTGTCTAAATAACTGGCAACAAAAGTGAGTACGCCCTAAGTGAACATGTCAAAACTGTGTCCAAAGTGTCAATATTTTGTGTGAGCACCACTGTTATCTAGCACTGCCTTAATCCTTTTGGGCATGGAATTCACCAGAGCTGCACAGGTTGTTGCTGGGATCCTCTTCCACTCCTCCATAATGACATCACGGAGCTGCTGGATGTTAGACACATGGCGCTTCTCCACCTTCCGCTTGAGGATGCCCCAGAGGTGCTCAAATAAGGTTTAGGTGTGGAGACATACTTGGCCACTCCATCACCTTCTTCAGCAAGGCAGTTGTCATCTTGGCGGTGTGTTTGGGGTCATTATCATGCCGTTTAGCCCAGTTTCTGAAGGGATGGCATCATGTTCTGCTTCAGAATGTCACAGTACATGTTGGAATCCATGTTCCCCTCAATGAAGCACAGTTCCCCAGTCCCAGCAGCACTCATGCAGCCACAGACTATGATGCTACCACCACCATGCTTGACTGTAGGCAAGACACAATTTTCTTGGTACTCCTCACTAGGGAGTCACCACACATTTTGGACACCATCTGAGTCAAACAAGTTTAGCTTAGTCTCATCAGACCACAGGACATGGTTCCAGTAATTCATGCTCTTGGACAGGTTGTCTTCAAGCAAATTGTTTGCGGGCTTTCTTGTGAGCCAGCTTCAGAAGAGGCTTCTTTCTGGGATGACAGCCATGCAAATTGACTTGTTGCAGTGTGCGGCATATGGTCTGAGCACTGACAAGCTGACCTTCCGCTTCTGCAACCTCTAAAGCAATGCTGGCAGCACTCATGCGTCTGTTTTTTGAAGCCAGCTTCTGCACCTGATGCACAGCACGAGGACTCAACTACTTTGATCGACCCTTTCGAGGCCTGTTCTGAGTGGAACCCGCGTTGGAAAACCTCTGTATGACCCTGGCCACTGTACTGTAACTCAGTTTCATGGTGTTATCGATCTTCTTATAGCCTAAGCCATCTTTGTGGAGAGCAACAATTCTAATTCTCAAATCCTCAGAGAGTTCTTTGCCATGAGGTGCCATGTTGAACATCCAGTGATCAGTATGAGAGGATTGTACTCAAAGCACCAAATTTTAACTGCTCTATTACAAATTATGCAAATTTGTATGGTATTACCAAGCAGACAAAAACATGAACATGATGAATAGGACATGTGGCTTTGCATGGTTAAAAGACGTAGAGCTGTTATCACTTAGGGTGTACTCACTTTTGTTGCCAGCTATTTAGACAATAATGGCTGTATGTTAAGTTATTTTCAGAGGACAATAAATCTATACTGCTATACAAGCAGCACATTGACTACTCTAAAATATATGCAAGTTTCATTTCTCTAGTATTGTTCCTTGAGAAGATATACTAAAATAGTTGCTGAAATGTGAGGGGTGTACTCACTTTTGTGATATACTATATATATATATATAAACATACTTTTCAGATGGCAAATGTATGTTTAAGAACATTAACACTTTATTAAGGGTTTATAAACAGGCAACATTAATGACTCATTTATAAAAGCATTATTGAACATTGATAGGTAGTTATAACATCATGAATCAAAAGAATGACATTTATACAATACCTGCCAAATAAAGGAACACATTTCTGTCCTTATTATGAATTCTTAATAAAGCTCAACAATGCTTATTCATAAAAATGAAAATGATATATCATGATGCAGCAAAAATAGACCATTAGAGTGATGATGGAAGGTAATTCTCACTGGCTTTGCTCAGTCTTTCTGCCCCTCACACTGTCACAATCCCTGTTAAGTGGTCATGCGGTATCGGCTTGTCTTTTGTTTATTTTCAGGGGCATTAAAACGTCTGGTCAGGCTCAAACATGACTTCACTGTGTCGGCCACAGAGAACCCCAGTTATTTTTCTTTATTTTTTTCATTGTATGAGATAACACTGATTGACACTGAGAGCAGGAGGTTCTTAAAATGTTTACAGTCTTGATGTAACACTAACATAAGATCGTATCACTCAGTAGTTTTTCTTGGCAATGAAGTTCAGCTGAGGTGTATTTAAACATCTATTACAACTGCAACTCTGCGACCAGTATTATTCTGCTTTATTACAAATTTAACATCTGAACACAGAAAGAAGAATACATTAAGAGAAATTCTAGTCAAGGTATGTCATTTATTATCTCTCTCTCACACACACAAACACTCTCTCTCTCTTTCTCTCTCTCTCTCTCTCTCTCTCTCTCTCACACACACACACACACACACACACACACACACACACACACATACACACACACAGAGCAATGCTCACCACTAACAAGGTGGCAGTGTTGCACTGTGTCTATCCTGACATTCAACCAGCTTGACACTCATCGCACAGACAGATCTCTCTGAGGGAGGTTATTTCACTAGGAATCCTCCCCTTACCATTTGATAAAACTGTTGAGGTTTTCTTTGTGCAAAAGTACACTTTAGCAAACTTTAAAAAAGAATACTTATTATGGAAATAATATGCTTTAAAAGAATATACTTAAAGGGACCATTCACCCAAAAATGAACATTCTGTTATCATTTACTCACCCTCAAGTTGTATTTTTTTTTAGTTGAGTTTTTTTTTTCTTCTGTTGAACACAAAAGTCAGTGGGGCCCATCAACTGTATTCTTCAAAAAATCTTCTTTTGTGTTCAACAGAAGAAAAAAAAAACTCATACAACTTGAGGGTGAGTAAATAATGACAGAATTTTCATTTTTGTGTGAACTATCCCTTTAAGTATATTCTTTTAATATACTTAAATGGGGGCGATTTCGGACAAGCCCATGTTTATCTGGTTCAGGTGTGTTTAATTAGGCTTAGATCTAAACTTCATATTCGTTTCATATTCTAATCTCCTAATAACGTCGCACCCAAGGTGGCCGTGTTCCAGTAAACAGGCCGGAAAAGTAAGATGGACACGCCCATGCAAACCTTTGTTGTGCTTGCTCTTTTTGAACACAAACACAAAAAGTGGTATTTTGCACAAATAATGCTGAAGTATAAATAGAGGTTGGATAGTACTGTGTGCACCACTGAGTTTATTAAAACAGAAAAAACAGAAGTGCTAATATACAATTTATTACTACTGTTTCCCTATGGTTGATGTGCTGAGCAGCCATATTGGATTCTGAAGTCAGAGTTGTTGCACTTCTCTTGAGCTTCCCAGTCACAACTCCAACTCGAGGGGGTGTTTCAGTTTAAAGTTCCAACTGGGAGCTAGGAATTTCCCACTTCCAAAGACAAACGGAACACACATTGCACACCTTAGAATGTTCATTAACCAATCAGAATCAAGAATTCAACAGCCCTGTAGTATAAAAAGTAATAGCACGTCCCCTGCATGCATTGCAGTATCATGTAGGATGGAAAGATACACTGGACATATTGTTGGACAGAAATAAACACTTATCAATGACATTTTTCTGAATAAAACTGTATGAAAGCCACAGTTTAATAATAACAGCGGTATCACTGATTAAAATACATACACAGGTTTTGACAGCATGTATTATGCATATCTTTATTTTGTAAGTCAACAGTGCTTTCTTACCCGGATCAGTGAACGGACACAAATGACCTTTTGATTGGGAAGCACACATGATTTGGTGAAACTGTGCTCTGTGCTTAAACATTGGTGTTGACTTAACGAAAATGAGTGTTTCCTCTGACCCATTTCCACTTTTTCATATTGAAAATAATAACGGCTCCATTTCAGGCATGCTTTCAAAAAACTCCAGTAGCCCTCCGTGATTAACTGAGATTATTTGAGTGGCTTTTCCTGTCTGGACTGAGGTGTGAGCTCCCATTTCATTTCTGACGAATGACAGCCGTCTCTGGGTGTAAAATAATAGACAACAGTAATTTACAGGCCAAACCTGGGCGTCATGAGCTTGATGCTCTCTCTTACCTTAGACCCCATCCAGAATAAATGGCTTTCTCATTGCAAGATGACTTACTACAGTCATGTCAAGTCACATTTATTTTTATAGCGCTTTATACAATACAGATTGTTTCAAAGCAGCTTTAAAGTGATCAACAGGAAAATCAACAATGATTCAATGATGCTGATATAGTTCAGTTTGGGAGTAAAGCAGCTCTAAAAAGAAAAAGAAAAGTGTCATTGCTTAGCTGAAGTCAGTTCATTGTTGATTCAGTTCCATTGTAAAGATCATTGATTATTAAATTAGTTCACTTCGGCTGTAAATCAGCTCTGTGGAAAACAGGGATGTCATCATCCAGCTCAGTTCAGTTCTCATACAATAGTGTCAGTGCAGTCAGATCAATAATATTGTTGAATATTAAGTGTCCCCAATAAAGCAAGCCTGAGGCGACAGTGGCAAGAACCCAAACTTCATCAGGTGACAGAATGGTGAAAAAAATCTTGGGAGAAACCAGGCTTAGTCAGAGGGCTAGTTCTCCTCTGGCCAAAGAACACCATGTGATTGTGATTCAGCCTACATCACAAGTCAGAAATCAGATCAGTATGGATAGGTAGCATTCAAAATTTTTCATCCAGTTCATTCTGCTTGAAGATCGGATTCATCACGCCAGTATGGAGACAAAGATAGCCATAGGGGTCTGTGCGGAGGACCTGTCTGGTTCTTGTGGGCTTTGCTGAGGATCTGTGGCGATGGCTGTCATGTCGACGAGGCCTTCAAAGGGGATTGTCTTAGTAGACATGGTCTTTGCTGACATTTAGGGCTGTGTTTTGGTCATGTTTAGGAGCACAATCTGATCTGGATATGACCTGGCTGACTGTGGTGACCTAAGGATAAGGATCAGACAGACAGACTAATATTAGTGTATTAGTCTCTAACGAAATCTGAATTGTGTGATAATGTGTACGCCAGGTTAAAGAGGTGTGTTTTTAGTCTAGATTTAAACTGACAGAGTGTGTCTGCTTCCCGAACAATGGAGACTGTCCTCCTCCAAAAAACGACCCTATAGGTCATTTTTTCAAGCACCTTATTACGACCTATATTTACACGTTTTAAAGTCATGCGCCCTCTAGCTGGCGTAAAATTAATGACAGTGTTGTGTTACGTCTGTCGTCATGAAATGACGTATGACCGTCCTTACCAATCAAAATACGTGTTCATTTAAATGCAATGTGTGGAGTTTTTACACGGTCCCTTACCCACCATTTGTCCTATTTTCATTTAGCAAAACTCTTTTTTTTTTCATTAATAATGACTACACCTACCCCTTAGTGATTTATAGTGCATATACACTTTATGAGCACATGTGTTCCCTGGGATCGAACCCACAATCGCATGATTGCATATTGTTGTATCATACAATGCTCTACCAGTTGAGCTATGCACAACCCCCAGTATGATGCAGATAAAAGGGTACAATGCATTAAAAAGTGTCCTGTTGTCAATAGGGGCACAACTTTAGTAAACGCTCCTAAGGGTCGTATTTCATGCATTAAAATGAAAGTGTCCTGTTGTCGATAGGGGCGCAACTTTAGTAAACACTCCTATGGGTCGTATTTCAGGGAAGTGACAAAAGACCTATTTGGGCGTATTGGTTGGAGGACATGTTGGAACAATGATAGGAAGACTGTTCCAAAGTTTAAAAAGGAAAAGGATCTACTGCCTGCAGTTGATTTTGATATTAGGTATTATCAACTGACCAGAATTCTGAGATCGCAATAGACATGAAGGACTATAATGTGTTAATAGCTTTCTCAAGTACTGGGGAGCTAAACCATTTAGTGCTTTGTAAGTAATTAGCAAGATTTTAAAATGTATATGATGTTTAATAGGGAGCCAATGCAGTGCTGACAGAACCGGGCTAATATGGTCATACTTCCTGGTTCTAGTAGGAACTCTAGCTGCTGCGTTTTGTACCTGCTGGAGTTTGTTTATTAGGCATGCAGGGCAACCACCCAGTAGAGCATTACAATAACCTAGCCTTGAGGTCATGAACATATGAACTAACTGTTCTGCATTTGTCATTGAGCGCATATGTCGTAGTTTAGATATATTTTTAAGATGGAAGAATGCAGTTTTACAGATGCTAGAAATGTGGCTTTCAAATGAAAGATTGGTATCAAAGAGCACACCCAGGTTCCTAACTGGAATTCGAGTTCAGTGCTTGAGCGAGCTCTTAACACATTATAGTCTATGAAGGGTCGATTCTTCTGGAGTAACCTTGCCTTGCTCAGGGGCACAACGAGACTCCCTGTGGTGAATATAATGGTGACTCTTGGCATGATCCTTGCTAAGATTTAACCATTAACCTTCTAGTTACCAGCCCTGAGCTTTAACCAGTGCACTGCACCACCCCATGCTTTCAGCCTCATTGTGACTCTGTAGAATTAAAAGCTCTCCTGTAAGTCACATTATCTTTTAGAAATGTTTAGAGAAGGAGACCTTCTTTTTCACACTTCTTTTTTTGGACACAGCTGGCCGCTCATGGGACAGTCGTAATGGAAGATGCAGCAATACTTGAACTAAAATCAAAATCAAAGTGGGAAATATAACAATAAAAACTATTTCAAAACATTATTAACAAATACAAAGGTTTCTAAATGATACTAAAATAAACTGCTTCTGCCCCAATTCTACTTAAACTTTCCCTACATTTAATACAAGTTCCTAGAGATTAGAACCAAACTAAGATAATTTTACAGTGGAGTGGTAATTGAATGCATATGATTGACATATAGTAGAGTTACAATAGAGCAAGAGTTTTTATTATTATTATTATTTATTAGTGATCGGTAAGCAAAAGAGAAATGGTCAACCAAGAATCTCAATGGAGTGTACATTTTAAACAAATCACATGCAGTGATTTAAACAATCAATGCATTCAGATTTATATTCTGCACTTTTAAAATCTGTGAAACTTTCTTTAGTAAAAAATTATTTGCTTATTCTTAAAATTTGCAAAAAATTTGCATAACTTCTTTGATGACAGATTGAGGTAGGTGCAGTGGCATCAGTGGCAGGATTTGACATATATTAATACAGAGTGTGCTATTTACACTAAATGCAAGCAGCCCGTATTGTGATATATTTTTAGTAACACTGCCCACTGTTGTCTGGTTGAGCCAAACAAAATTACTACAGAAATCAAACAGCTGAATAGCTGAAAGATAGTGAATTTAGCTTTTGACACAACCGACCTGAGTTCAAATTCATCATTATCTGATCTCATTTTCTTTTGCCTTTTCCTATCGCATATCAGCTCAGAGAAGTTTATTTTAAAAATCAGTAAAATAAAGAAAATATTTCAAAAGTGCAAATAATGTTATTTAACAGTGAATATGTGAACATGTATATAATAGGTGTATAAATGAAATTGGATGCGATGTTGATTGGATGGGCTGTAACATCGACTATGATGCACACAGCTCATACTGTTACCATGCTTAAAAGTGTAGTGCTCTTCCTTGACCTTCAAGGACCCTTTTACTGATCAGCAGGTTCAGTATGGTTAGGGTTAGCAGAGGGCTTTAGAGATATTGGACAAGTAAGGTCTCAATAAGGCAGCACCCATTTTACAGTTTTAAAATTTATACAATGAAATTGTTGTTATTATTGCATGCAATACACTGACTTGCAAATACAAATATCTGCCACTATTTGTACTGAACATAAACAACATCTAATATTCACACAGGGCGTCGGCATTAACGCTTCTTATTTACTTTGAATGGGTGACGTCATGCGTTGCCAAACAGAATTGTGGGTTCCGTTGCGTCGTTTCACTCACGTTGCTCGCGGCAGAAGTTGAAGATTTCTCAACTTTTCAAGCGCCGACGCAGGCGTCAGCCAATCAGATCACAGACGCTAGCCAATCGCGTTCATGCAACACCGGAAAGTAATTTGACTGGCTGTTGTACTATGAAGGTCACGTCACGCAACACACCCTGCATCAAGTGTTGATGCTAACGCCCCGTGTGAATGCATCGTTAGCGCAAAGAAGATATTCTTTTTTGCTATTTGAACTTTTTTTAAAGCTTATACAGTTGTAAATAGCATCTGCCGTATTAATATGCAACTAGAAAAAGAAGCTTTTGCTTCTCACATAATATTATGTGGCCTATGTACTTATATCAAAAGAAATAAGTACAGTGTACTTATTGTGTTCATATTGCATGGTGCTATGACTGTAACTGAATATTGCCATGTAGATGTCTTCAGGCCAGGACTGTAATAAAACATGTGAAGTTTGGGGCAGATTGGACATTGTATGCCTGAGTTACAACAACTTCCTGTTTCATGGCGAAACATCGAACTTTGTCAGGCTGCCACGGAAACTTAAATTGCGAAAACTCTAGATCTTCGCAATTTAACGTTGCAAACAGTGTTGGGAGTAACGCGTTACAAAAGTAATGCATTACAGTATGCGTTTGCTGTAACGCAGTAGTGTAAGGCATTACTAATCAATTTCCAGTAATATTTTACTTGGTACATGTTCAGTAACGCTTGCGTTACAACATACTTTTAGCCCAAAATTTAATTGTTAAAAAAAAAACCAGCAAGACCGCGAGACATTAAAGGATTAGTCCACTTTCTAATAAAAATGTCCTGATAATTTACTCACCCTCATGTCATCCAAGATGTCCATGTCTTTCTTTCTTCAGTCGAAAAGAAATGAAGGTTTTTGATGAAAACATTCCAGGATTATTCTCCTTATAGTGGACTTCGATTGGCCAAAAGGTCAAAATTACAGTTTCAGTGCAGCTTCAAAGGGCTTTACATGATCCCAGACGAGGAATAAGGGTCTTATCTAGCGAAACGATTGGTCATTTTCTTTAAAAAAAATGAAAATGTATGCTATATAGACACAAATGATCGCATCACAAGTGCTTTCACCAGGCCGCGATTCCATATTCTGAATGTCCTACACCTTCCCTATTAAACTTACAGAAAAAACAGAACTGGCGCCACGTTCGTTCTGTAAGTTGAATAGGGAAGGTGTAGGACATTCAGCGTAAGCTTTTTGAAGAATACGACCGATCATTTCGCTAGATAAAGCCCCTTGAAGTTGCACTGAAACTGTAATTTTGACCTTCAACCGTTTGGGGCCAATTGAAGTCCACTATAAGGACATAGACATCTTGGATGACATGGGGGTGAGTAAATTATCAGGAAATTTTTATTAGAAAGTGGACTTTAACGAATGAAAAATGCCACAAGTAAGTTCTATTGCCTGTTCGTGGTCAGTCAATAGCGCGTGTGGTGTCCAAGTGTGTAAATAAAGACTAAATGACAGCTTCTGATATATTTGTTTAGCGATTTATTTCATTCATCTCCCTCTCGCTGGTGTAACTTTGTATTGTGTGACGTAGTCCAGTGAAGGCGTGTTTAGGGCGGGTTTTACAGGAGGGCTGCGAGGCTACTGGCCCGACACTGGAAACGCGGCATGATTACGGCCTCTGTGCTCGCGCTGGACAGTAGAAAAGCGGCTAATGTGTGAAGATGGCAGAAAAAGACATTCGCAAGATGGACATATGCGCATTACTTCGAGTTTGTCAGATAATCACTTTATACCTCTACCATACTTTTAACAGACTTGGATCGTTTGTGATTCTGTCTGTCATTCTTTCTTGCATTGTCTTGAGCCTTCACTTTGCCAATTATAAGCTATATTGTTAGTAACGTAAAGTTCTACTTCTGTAGTTATTTTGGTGAAAGTAACACAAAAGTAATACAGGAGTAATGTAACACATTACAATTCTGAGACAGTAATATTGTAAGGAAAAGAATTACTTTTAAATAACAGTAACAAGTAATCTATAATGTATTACAGTTTGGAAGTAACTTGCAAAACACTGGTTGCAAAGGCCTTTAGATTAGACTGACCAAATATGACTTTGATCTGATTAAAGCTCTAGGAGGACTTTGTTAAAGTACAACGTGTGAAAATGGCAAAAACTGTAAACATTTTGCAGAGAAAATTCAAAATATCTCACTTCCTGTTGGGTTTTCAGACTTTGCACCCAGGACTTTTTTGTAGGTATTGGGCTGTTACATGTGTCTAACGAATTTCATACCTGTACGTGAAACATAGCGCGAAGGGCACTTAATTGAAATTTTGTAGGTGGCACTATCGAGCCATTTTGCCACACCTAATTCTGAAATCCATATCAGACGTAAATTTTCGAGCATGTTTAGGCCCTCAAAAATGCGATTCATTTTGGAAAAGAAGAAAAATTGACTGAGCAATTACAATAGGGTCCTCACACCATCGGTGCTCGGGCCCTAATAAATAAATAAATAAATAAATAGTTATATAGGCCATAATAACAGACAGAAAGTTGGGTTAGGGACTTTGAAAAAGAAGAAACAACAGCTTGATTAACTTTTTCTACTTTTATTTGAGCTGTTTGTACATTGCACATGAATGGTACACAGTGGAACCTCCAAATCCTGAGACATCTGTGGCATCAAGAAGAGAGTGATTCTACAGCAGGCGGCCGTGTGTGTCAAAGGTGACTGCTGACTTTGTGTCTGTCACTGGCAGCAATGTAACATTTCACAGAGGCCAAGAATAAAGAGGCTTCTGTCTTAGAGCATCCCATCACACGCACGCCTCTCATCTGCACTGATATCACAATCAGACCTCCACAGCTGCACAACACACACACACACACACACACTCGGGTGCACGTGTTGTTTTTTCTGCAGTGAGGCTGAAGAGTTTAGTGGGCTTGCCTTTATTTAAATCCCATACAAATAATCACAGACAGACTACTGAAAGTCACTTTTTTTCAAAATTTAGATTTTCATCCTGAGAAATACAGTTTTGTTGTTCAGTTGAAAAAAGTGTGTTGCAGAGCATAATTCTTTTCAAAAAATATTTAGGCACTTAAAATGTCTGAATACCACTGCAAATAAAGACAAGTACAGCTTATATTATAGAAAGATAAGCACATACACACACACACACACTTTTCAAGCAAAAGAACAAGAAGTTTGAAATGATAAAACACATTTAGTGTTAAAACGTATTTATAAAATTTATACTAACTTACAACAATTATTGTGGTTCAATTGTGGGGCTCAAAGAAAATCCAAAATGTCCCATTGGTAATTAGCTACAAACCCGATTCCAAAAAAGTTGGGACACTGTACAAATTGTGAATAAAAAAAGGAATGCAATGATGTGGAAGTTTCAAATTTCAATATTTTATTCAGAATACAACATAGATGACATATCAAATGTTTAAACTGAGAAAATGTATCATTTTAAGGGAAAAATAAGTTGATTTTAAATTTCATGGCATCAACACATCTCAAAAAAGTTGGGACAAGGCCATGTTTACCACTGTGTGGCATCCCCTCTTCTTTTTATAACAGTCCGCAAACGTCTGGGGACTGAGGAGACAAGTTGCTCAAGTTTAGGAATAGGAATGTTGTCCCATTCTTGTCTAATACAGGCTTCTAGTTGCTCAACTGTCTTAGGTCTTCTTTGTCGCATCTTCCTCTTTATGATGCGCCAAATGTTTTCTATGTGTGAAAGATCTGGACTGCAGGCTGGCCATTTCAGTACCCGGATCCTTCTTCTACGCAGCCATGATGTTGTAATTGATGCAGTATGTGGTCTGGCATTGTCATGTTGGAAAATGCAAGGTCTTCCCTGAAAGAGACGACGGCTGGATGGGAGCATATGTTGTTCTAGAACTTTCAGCATTGATGGTGCCTTTCCAGATGTGTAAGCTGCCCATGCCACACGCACTCATGCAACCCAATACCATCAGAGATGCAGGCTTCTGAACTGAGTTCTGATAACAACTTGGGTTGTCCTTGTCCTCTTTAGTCCGGATGACATGGCGTCCCAGTTTTCCAAAAAGAACTTCAAATTTTGATTCGTCTGACCACAGAACAGTTTTCCACTTTGCCACAGTCCATTTTAAATGAGCCTTGGCCCAGAGAAAATGCCTGCGCTTCTGGATCCTGTTTAGATATGGCTTCTTTTTTGACCTATAGAGTTTTAGCCGGCAACGGCGAATGGCACGGTGGATTGTGTTCACCGACAATGTTTTCTGGAAGTATTCCTGAGCCCATGTTGTGATTTCCATTACAGTAGCATTCCTGTATGTGATGCAGTGCCGTCTAAGGGCCCGAAGATCACGGGCATCCAGTATGGTTTTCCGGCCTTGACCCTTACGCACAGAGATTGTTCCAGATTCTCTGAATCTTTGGATGATATTATGCACTGTAGATGATGATAACTTCAAACTCTTTGCAATTTTTCTCTAAGAAACTCCTTTCTGATATTGCTCCACTATTTTTCGCCGCAGCATTGGGGGAATTGGTGATCCTCTGCCCATCTTGACTTCTGAGAGACACTGCCACTCTGAGAGACTCTTTTTATACCCAATCATGTTGCCGAATGACCTAATAAGTTGCAAATTGGTCCTCCAGCTGTTCCTTATATGTACATTTAACTTTTCCGGCCTCTTATTGCTACCTGTCCCAACTTTTTTGGAATGTGTAGCTCTCATGAAATCCAAAATGAGCCAATATTTGGCATGACATTTCAAAATGTCTCACTTTCAACATTTGATATGTTATCTATATTCTATTGTGAATAAAATATAAGTTTATGAGATTTGTAAATTATTGCATTCCTTTTTTATTCACAATTTGTACAGGAAACATAGCTATTGTGGTTCTATTCATGTGCATCTTGTATATAAATATGATCACTTTTGTTTAGGGCCAAAATTGGAGCCACTATATCATTGTCTTTTTCTGGGATTTCAAATATTCCTTTTACAGCGAAACTAAATATGCTTATCTTGTTTAAGAAGGCTAAAACCCCACTGCACGTGATTAGTAATGTGAGTAATTATTGATTGATAGTTTGACACAACCGGTCGGATGAGTCCATGCAAGACCGGCCACCCACGTACAGTTAGCGCTGGGGAGATGAGTTATTCTGTAAAACAACACCACCGCCACACTGATGACTTTACAGGAGGGTGAAATGAAGGGAAAAACATAGCACAGCATTGGTTGGAGAGTGTTTCACTCCTTCTGCTTTCATCATGAGTAGGGCTGTTTCTGGTGCATCTTACTGTCTTCTCATGAAAATTTTTACCATCCAGTCTCCTCGAGGGCCTGCTTTTGTGCCTCTTGAAGGATTGATGACCTTGAGAAACAGAGCTGAATTACAGGCCGTAATATAAAACATTTGATTATGACGGATTCACATGGGTAGTTTGTTTTTGGACCTTTATGTTTATTTTTAAAATGGTTTCGATGGATATTAAACATGCACACAGAAATATCAATAATGGTTAAGTGACAGGGACATTACACAGGGCTGCGTTTCTCAAAAGCATTGTGAGCTTAGCTGATCATTGGTGGCAATGGTTCTACGATCTACTTATAATGGTTTTCGGAAACACAGAAAAGATCACTTTTTGGAAGTAATAAGTAAAATGTTTCATTGCTTCCTAAATTAATACTTTAGTTACTGTATAGTGCCAGTAGTGCATGTTGTTGTTCTACAACTCTGTTTCCTGTTACTCTGAATTCTGTCTTTCTCTCATGCTCTAATTGTAGATTAGCTCATATTCAAATGTTTTATGATTCTGAATAATGATAAATAATAAATCAGCCAGGACATTTTGACATTACTGGCATCAGCCAATAGCCATGTTGGTTTAATTAGTTTGCTGGTTCCTACATGTGTTGGTATGAAAATCTACTAAGTGACAATGGATTTTGAATAAATATTTTGTAAAATGATAACTTTTCATTTAAGTAGTTTCAGTACAGTACTGTGTTTTTTATTCTCAGTATCTTAATGATAAATTGTATTATATCAAAATGTTTGTTCACCCTGCGCTACATCTAATTGTGATTTCTGCCGTCATTGTATCTCAGTGCAGTTTCGGGACTGTCAAAATGCCTAAAAGGCGCTGTCTCAGACAGATTGCATATTTAGTAGCTTACTGGATATCATATCTGTGACTTCAAGAAGCTGGTAACATAGCAACTTGTGTAAACAGTCGAACACACACTGTAAAGCAATAAAACACCTCCTGATTATAATCTTCACAGGCATTGCATCATGGGCTGAGACTGATCACAGGAGCTGCTTCATAAACATTTCCAGTGTATAGATTGAGTTGTACCAAAAAAAATAATTTTTAATAGTTTGAATAGTTACTTTAAAAAAAAAAAAAAAAAGAAAATGTGTGAATCTTCAACTGTGCACTTTTATTAAAATGAAATCTGATTTTCGCAAACATTTAACAGCATTAATAAATGTAAAAGTCCCCATTTCTAAGGCCATTTTGCTCGTCCTGCAGCCGGTGTAATACAGTTTGAGAATCGTCTGTTTCAGCGAGCTGATTGAAGAGCATACGGCTGGTATGCTGCTCTTTGATCACAGGATTACGGTTTCATCATGATGGCCGGGACGATGTCATCTGCCTCCTCTGATCTGCTCGACCTCTCAGATCATCTCCTCTCAGGCTCATCGCAATCTCACAGGATGTACTGATCATATCACTCTCTGGGTTGAGATTTTGGCCAGGCTTTAAACAAACTTGCTCATGTAACATTACACCTGGTCTAAAGGAATGGCATTAGCTCGCTTCCTGGGAGGCCCGACTGAGTCTGAAAATCAACAAAATGAAAAGATTATGGGCCGCTCAAAGAGAAAGAGAAACTACTTTTCCACATGGGGGCCATTTTATTAAAGGACAAAAACGGTAAATGTTTAATCAAATGTGAAGTGATTTCACTTAAAGTGAAATAAATTCTAATATATATATTATGCATCCTAACATACCCAAAAATACATAACACAAACTAATATTGAGTGAAAGGTCTACTTTTCATTTCATGTCCTCCTTCCTTTTTTTTTTTTTTTTTTTATCAACTCACATTAGTGTTGAATGGAAGGTATTTGTGAAGCCTCTGTTTTGGAAGTGAGCTATTGTGTTTCATGAACAATATACGAAATGATTATCAAAACTGCAGCGGGAGAATCCAGTCATGGGCCAAACTCCTAGACATCATTCCAGACGACATGAAAGAAGCGTCTGCAATAACAGCAGAACCTGTTTCGCCTGAGTACAGTAGTAAACATTGACTTTGTGAGCGGCGTGTTTGACACGGGACTAATTAACCAGACCTCAATGGCTGTATGAAAAGAGCCCAGGCCTCCCATTGGCCCAGCTCATTTTACCCTCTGACTCTGATTGGCTGATGCAGATGACCTGTTGATCAACAGAATGTAGCAATAAGAGGCTTTATGAGCAGTGTGGTAACATGAAATTGACTTGTCGCAATAATAATCAGAGCAGACTGATAATGAGCTGACAGTTATGAGAAGACTCCAGCTGACCTCATTTTAGTATTTTCATTCGTTATGCATTTGTGTCATTATGCACTTTCTTTTTTTCAGGTTGGTTGGTTTGTTTGGAGGGCAGAGAGCCTTGTATGTGTGTCGATGAAGTGTCTTTCAGAGCAGAAGCACCTGCATTTTCCAGAGGGGTCGCCACACCGCTCTGCTCTTCACTGCACGTAAACATTCATTTATGGCCACATACCTTGCATTCCTTGGCAGGGAGAGTTACATATAATTATGCTACCATTTATGTTATTAGCTGCACCATCAAAGAATATATTAGGTAAAAATCTCGACGTTTTTCTCAATCTTTCAGATAATAAAACTCCAAAGGTTTAGTGAGATCATTAACATCCAATAATGCCTGGTGTTTACTGTGAAATTCTGAAAAATATACTCTGTTCAAGCTGATGACTTCGTTACTTACACAATGAAAAGAACGTGAACAGGATGCGCTAAAGTTTGTCATTGACATGCAGCATACATGAGGGTGCCAACTTTCATTTTCTTTTGAAATGTTGATATTATCATACTGATTTCTGTCATTGTTTGCATGATAAAATAAGGGAGACAAACCAGTTAAAGGGTTCACCCAAAAATGAAAATAATGTCATTTATTACTCACCCTCATGTTGTTTTACACCCGTAAGACCTTCGTTCATCTTCGGAATACAAATTAAGATATTGTTGATTAAATCCGATGGCTCATTGAGGCCTCTATTGCCAGCAATGTCACCCAACCTCCCAAGATCCAGAAAGGTACTCAAAACATATTTCCAACAGTTCATGTGAGTACAGTGGTTCCTTAATATTATAAAACGACAAGAATAGTTTTTGTGTGCCAAAAAAACCCAAAATAACTTTTCAACAATATGTAGTGATGGCCGATTTCAGAACACTGCTTCGAATCTTTACCAATCTTTTGTTTCGAATCAGTGGTTCAGAGCGCCAAAGTCACGTGATATGAGCAGTTTGATACGCAATCCGAACAACTGATTCGAAACAAAAGATTGGTAAAGATTCGAAGCAGTGTTCTGAAATCGGCCATCACTAGATATTGTTGAAAAGTCTTGGGTTTTTTTTTTTTTTTTTTTGGCACACAAAAAGTATTCTTGTCGCTTTATAATATTAAGGTAGAACCACTGAACTCACATGAACTGTTTTAAATATGTTTTGAGTACCTTTCTGGGCATTGAGAGGTTGGGTGACTGCTGGCAAAGAAGCCTCACGGAGCCATAGGATTTCATCAAAAATATCTTAATTTGTGTTCTGAAGGAGATGAACGAAGGCCTTACGGTTGTAGAACGACAAGAGGGTGAGTAATTAATGACATTATTTTCATTTTTGGGTGAACTAACCCTTTAATACCACAAAACATCACAGAATCCACCAAATACGCTGAGGACATTTTCCTTCTGAAACATGATGTCACTTCTTTGAGAATGATGTTATTACTGAACTTGCTTTTGGATATTACAGAAGACTAAAAGGATGGAATGTGATCTTTAGAAACACATGCAAAACCTATAAAATGAATCAATAATATTCTCTCATGTGAATATACTTTATTCCTGTGATCAAAGCTGAATTACTCCAGTCTTCAGAGTCACATGATCCTTCAGAAATCATTCTAATATGCTGATTTGTTGCTCAAGAAACATTTCTGATTATTATTATCAATGTTAAAAAAAAATGTGCTGCTTTATATTTTTGTGGAAATGGTAATACATTTTATTTTTCAGGTTTCTTTGATGAATAGGAAGTTCAAAAGAACAGCATTTATTTAAAATAGAAATATTTTATAACATTATAAATGCCTTTACTGTCACTTTTGATCAATTTAATACATCCTTGCTGAATAAAATTATTAACTTTTAAACGGTAGTATTTGTGATGTGGCCTTGCGTGGTTACATCAAGCCCGTAAGTAAAGAAAAGCAGTTCCAGGTACTATTGTGAAAGATATTACTTATTTGCTCAGACTGCATATTTTTTTAGATAGTATAAGTCTTTTAGGATTTTCTTCTCACTATTAGCGACTCTTTTTGTAATTAGTCAATTCTCTTGTGATATTGTGAGCTAACCATAGGCACACCTCAAACTTTATGAAAAAACACTCTGCAGGTAACTATTTTTGGCAAGTAACATAAGCAGTTCTATGTTTCAAATACAGATGGAGATAAATAGCCCAAGGTTTTGTAGTGCACACTGAAAAATGAAACATTCTAGAATTGCAAAATTCTCCCTTATTGGGAAAAAAATATAGTTCCAATTATCCACTAGGAGAAGGAGCTTTGAGACTGAGCCAAAGAGTCTGCAGCCAGAGCTTAAAGACTTAGACAAAAAAATAAATGTGCTGGCCTGTACACTAACACTGGGACCAATAGAGAACTCTCTTTAATAATATTTAGACGTACTTCGTCTATGCTCAAAATTGTCTAATTAAGCCCCAAACCACAGGAAAACGTCCAATTGAGTGGGTGGGAGTTTAGACATGTGGTTGAACTGTTGAGTCATTGTGTGCTAGTAATAAAAGAAGGCCAATTTTTTCACCGTAGCGCAGACAGTAATTAGACATAATGCTTCTGTTAATGATAAACTTTTATTGGAATGTTCTGCGTCTGCTTGATGTTGAAACCCGTGTTAATACTATTATCATTCAACCAACACTACACATCTTCCCGGACGTTTCATAAACTTCATGGACACACACCCAAACACACTACCTTCAGCAAAACTGAAGGTGTAGATGAATTCATGGCTCAGACGGAGAACTCAGAGGCGTTGGCCATGTTATTTGTGTTTCCTGTCAGATCATTGGAGGAATTCTTACTCTCAGTGCCAAAACGGTTTGTGCTTTTCCTTTCTGCATAATTTAGGTGTCGGCAAGATGACCATCCCATTAATCACAGCCTTATAAGAAGCCACTCAAGCAAATACTTCTCAATCACTATTTACTCTCTAATTTGTTGTTCTAAAATATTAATGTCATGGGTAGCAGTTTTTGGATGCTAAAACACTCACTTTTAAGAGTAACACTTTTCAGCCACTGGTAGTATAATGGAGGCAGTGTGTTAAGTTTGGATGGCTTCATTCAGTATGAAAGCAACAAGGAAAGATAAATCTCAAGTGTACTACAGGGTCTAAACTAGATTTTCTGAAGAAAATTTCTTCGCCTGTGCAAAACTCATCACCTCGATGGCAAGTTGGTGTGGATGGTTGCTATGTGGTTGTTGGTTGCTAAGGTGTTAAAGGTAGTTCTTTTCACACTGATTTGCACTGTGCGTCATTCTGTTATTGGGGCAAAACAGAGACTTAAAACACACAGAACATTTTTTCACTGACGAAAACAAGACAATAACTAAATAAAAAACAGTTTTGAATGACAAAAACTATGACGAAAATCTATTCACATTTTTGTCAAGTAATAAAAATGAGAGATCCAGTCAGAACTGATGTATTGTGTGAATTGCTGATCTACCCAGCGGGACGGCATGTCTTATAAAACGATCAAAAATGTAATAATCTAGGAAAAAGAGAAGAGCAGACATATGGATAGATCTGAAAAAATATGAAGACGTGAAAGAGAGCTCAATTCAGTCTGGTTTTCTGTGCGCACACAGAAAGCCACCGCTCAGACATCAGCGCACGAGTACTGAACTGAGCTCTCTTTTGTGTGTTTCCACGCTTAAACAGACAAATACACACAAAATTATGTCAAAATGTTAGTTTTGGCGAGTATTCACGTGAACACAGTCGGTTATGTCTTAAGTGAATGTAAACAGTTGGGAGAATATCGGATGTGTATCAGTGTATTGGATCTGTGCATCTGGCCTTAAAGTGACAGCAGCCTAATAAACCTATTGTTGTCCGTCCTTAATGTTAATCTAACGACAAAAGAAAAAGAGAAAATCACTCACTACTCTTGACTCAATAACTTTAACAGCTTTAATAGGGATTAATCTATATTTAACTTATACAAATACATCTGCTTGAAAGAATGAGGAATGTTGTATGCAAGTTGCTAAAGAATGCATCATTAATTAAAAAGAAGACCATCACTGCGAAAACTGAATACTTATCTACTATATAGTATGCAAAAAACAGTATGCGAACAGAGTAGTATGTCCGTATTATTCATAGTATTCGAAAAACAGTTGGCAAAAAGTACCCGGATGACTTACTACTTCCGGCGAGATTCTGACGTGCACATACGATGGCCACTTTACTATCCCATGAGGCCACGGGAGAGGATTTGTGAATGGAGTTGAAGGGACGTGACTGACGCTGGTAGTGACAGTAACAACATAGCGGATGTAGTACGTCCGAATTCATTCATACTACACGCATTCGTACTATATAGAATGTACTTTTTCAACGGTCGTGAAGTAAATTTAAATTCAAATGTAGTACCTACACAACAGTACGCGATTTTGGACGCAGCTCATGTTCTTGTTTCTTTATGAGAAGTGTTGTTATTTAATTTTAAGATAAATCAAGACATGTTATGTCACAGCAGTTAAATCTGTCTGTATTGCATGTTCAAACCATAATATATTTTATATTAACAGGTTAATAGATATTTTCTCCAGGAGTATATAATGAGTTTGGAAATTTTAGAGAAATGCTTAATTGATCTTTACAATTTAACTAAACCCATTAGATTTTAGTCGACTAAATGTACTGTAGATTTAGTCAATTAAAGTCTTATGATATTTAGTCGACTAAAACAATTCAGATTACTAAAATATGACTAAAACTAAATGCCATTTTAGTCAAAAGACTATGAATTTGCTAACACTGATTTGAGCATTATATTTAGGACACAAAATCATAAGTAAACCTGACACATTTTTATATTCTAAAAAATCCCATCATTAGAACAATGACAATCCTTCTGGTTCAATCTCTACAGTATTGCTGCAGTCAAGGAGTATCTTTTTAACCCTCACTTGCCCTCAGACAGTAATTGCTCACTTTTCACATCTCATGTGTTTTACATTTCCTCTATGGATTGGAGTGCAATGGAGCATTCTTCCACAATCCCTCAGTTTACCCAAGTGTGGTTTTCGAGGCCCAAGCTATACTATCGGAGCTTGTGCCACGCTGACGATTAGATGGTGGAAAATTCATGAGGAACTGAAGGTTCTTTTCATGATTTTGACGGCTGAGGCGGTCTCTGAAACATCACACTGACAGTGGGCTGTACATGCATGGTGCAGACAACCAAATCATAAGTGTTTGGCATTTGTGTCAAGTCCATTTAAGTATAATTGAGAGGCTGGAGATGAAAGAGCAAACAAAAGCCTCCCAGGCCTCAAATATTGACTCATGACTATGGATTGAAATGTTGGCTTCAGAGGATCTCTATGATTGTGTATGAGAAATTAACATATAATTAAAATATCAGTTTTCATTATTTGTCAAATGTCTTCATACTTCAAGAAAGAATTGTTAAAAATGCATGGTTATCATTGAAAATAAGAGTGGAATTTTGAAGTGTGTATCTGTTCATGCTAATGCTAACCCTTTTCTCACTGGAAAACAAGGGTTGTATCTTATTTTGAAGGATGTTTCTGTGTAGGAACCAAAATGTCCTCAAACTACAGTTAAACAAGATGGCCTTTGTAGGACATGCATGAGGCATAAAAGGAAACAACGTATTACAGCTGTTATGTAACACGTTTATGCATGCGTCACAACAGTTTATGTCATATTTTTAACAACGCTTGTTATCTTGTTCAGTAGAGCTGACTACTGACGTACTTTGCATTGGAAATTAACATCACTTACATTTGAACACCACGTTTAACTGTAGATTTTGCTGCCATGTTTTCAAATAAATGTTTGTTCACAGCGACACAAAGGATTGTGGGTTATCTGTACCAATGAAGATACACCTTCTGCATCCACCAAGATCAAATTCGAATGGTGTATTCGGAAAGCCTGATGTGCTTTTCTGAAATGAGACATGCTATGTCACTGACAAATTTGAGCCTTCAAAATGAGAGAAAGCAAAGGAGTTTGTTGCAACAGGTGTAAAAGAACCTAAAAATAATAAAGAATTTCGAGGCAATGGATTTAGATGAAAGCAATCTGTCCTGACACACAGAATGAACTGCTATTGATGATGAATAACTTTACACTGTCTATAGCATTTCCCAAATTGTGTTTGGATCCAAAATTAGAATGCGAGCAATAGAAGTCTGCAAACTGGCAATCAGGCAAGCTTTTTGTCAGATCAGTGGCACCATTGGAAATAGCTACAAATAATCAGCAGTGGAGCTCCGGGTGGGTCTCATGTGTGAAAGTTCATGGGAGTCGTGAGTTCTGGGGCTTCTGGAGTTCCGCTGCTTTGTTTGACACTCTTGGAGGTGTGACCCCGTTTGGCCCCAGCACATGCACTTCCTCCCCAACGCTGACGCGCACACATAACCCACTCCATTTGACCTGTGACAGCGGAGGCCCCTCGCTATCGCTCAACTCTGAACTTCACTTTGCCTCCATCTAGACAACAATGAATAGGGTTTTGTCCCTCCTCAAGATAAATGACTCTCCCAACAATGTGAGCGCACTCTTACTTTCACTCCATTCATAAAATGGGACACTTATCTTGAGCTGTCCAAGAATCGTCGATTTCCCTCGTAGCAAAAGGAAATGGAGGTCAACTGCTTTTCTCATGCAGAGCAGCCCAGCTGAGCAGAGCGAGTCACCTCAGGAAATTAAAAGCTTTTGCTCCTGTTCATATCCAACATCTAACAGGTCCAGAATGAGACAAAGTGTCATTGTTTGCTTGGGAAAGTGAGTTCAAGGTCCTGCTAGATACCGGCACCCTCTCAGTACTATTAACATGTACAGTGCAGAACATTTAGCATCTTAATGATGGAATGCTTCCAGGTTATTGACACTGTTAGTGATCACAAACAAAAATATGAGTTATGTTATAAAATAGCAATAAAATAAACATTCTCTAAAAAAATCAGTAGTGAGTTAATGCTTCATCAGAGCACATTGTTCTGAATACACTGTGGAACACTCGTCATCATTATTTACAAGAGAAATCTTTGCTTACAGGAGTAAAAACATACAAATTAAGCAAAATGTGTATTTATATGTTACGCATTCAAATTTCTTTTCAAAATGAGCAACAAATCACAATAATCACCTGCAATAGAGACTTTTTAGCAAGAACCTGAGTCCTGATAGAAAACCCTGTGATAGACTGGCCATCTGTCCAGGGCAGGGGTGTCCAAACCTGCTCCTGGAGGGCCATTATCCTGCAGAGTTTTGCTCAAACTCTTATTAAACACACCTGAACCAGCTAATCAAGCTCTTCAGACTCACTAGTAACTTCTAGACTGTCTGAGTTTTGTTCTGTTTCAGTGTGACTGCATCCAAAAACTGAAAAATGCTGCCTTCAGAGTACACATTTTAAGGTAGGAAGGCATCAAGGCACATCCAAATCCAAAGTTAGCTTCAATTCCTGTCTCAGGAGATGCCTTCATCTGATTTTTGAAGGCAGCATAGATGTATCCTTCACTGCCTTTGATATCCCACAATCCTGTGCTTTCCATTCCATGGCAGTTGAGCTAAAAATAAAGATGGCGCCTGAAAGTTGCGGTTTCTGGTCAGTTTGTGTGTAAATTTACGCTTTTGACCAACGTTTTCTAGCGAGAAATTACTATTGTAATAATTAAATATTCACTAAATATTCACCAAAGCTCGCTCTATTTTGCAGTAGATCATTAAACCGTTACCCTGCCTCAAAAGTCTGTCTGAAATCAGTTTCATGAGGTGCCTTCAAGCGCTTCATTACTGCAAAGTCATTGCCTATAAGTCAGCGAGACAACAAGTCAGCTGCCTGTTCAGATGCAGCCTGTGTTTCCCTGTGACCTAGGCTGTGTCCATAATCGCCCCCTATACCCTTAAATAGGGCACTATTTGAGGGGACAACAATTTGTAGTGGTGTCCGAAACCATAGTGGACGTTATTGAGTGCACTCATTCAATCGAACAATGCACCGCAATAACAAGTTTACAACTGATGTACGCTCAATGGCTAGAGAATACCCATAATGCACCGTGAGAGTCACGTGTCGAATCAATTCCCGCGTCTGACCAGAAGATGGCGCCCACAGCTTTTCCAAATTACGGTTTACACATAGTTTCCATGGCAGAGTTCAAGATAACTATTTTCGTTACTACTGGAGTTGCCGGTTTGCTAAGTTTTAAATGATTGTTAAACAGCAAGCACAAAATATGCAAAAGCGGCAGCCCTTCCAGCGCACTCAGTGTCCGAATTCACTCACTCATTTTCATTCAGTCTTTCAAGTGGACTATATTAGTGGAGAAATGTAGGGAATAGTGAATGAGGGTATAGGGGGCAATTTCGAACACAACACTAGTTGTCTGATTAGTCATTATGTTCACCTTGTCACCTCATTAGTTAGCTCATTAGTTCCTTTTGTTTGCTCCATGTATTTATACCCTGTGTTCTCCTTCATTCCTTGTCTGTTCTCATTTATGTTGTGTTGTGTATGTTGGATTTACCCCTCTGATCTCCTGAGTTTTGTCGTTAAAGACATTTATATTGATGCTCCTTCGTCTTTGTGCGTATACACAACCAACCCCTGACACAGGCAAGTGTGTTGAAGCTGGTTGGAGCTAAACCGGACCACCCTATGGATGAATGGATTAATTTCATCACCGTGGCTCAGGAGAGCCATGATTTTTTTTCTTTTACGTTTAAGTTTTCCTGTCTTGCCGTCACCAGCCAGCTGGGTTATGAAGCCCTCAAGACACTGTTCTGGATCGGGGCGAACTTTCACCACCCTAACAACCTCCCAGACACCACCGGACTGAACTGGAGGGAAGCCGTGGTGATGTGTCTGGAGAGCCTGTGGCCCCCGATCCAGAACCCCGCCAAGCCCAGTGCCCAGCCAGAAACCCATGGACGGCGAGGAAGGACAGCATCAACTCACCGCAGATGGAGTGAACGACTCTACCGCAATGTTAGAGCCCGCGCTTGGAGGAGCGACCGAGCATGACATCACACCGGAGCCTGAGGAGAGTCCGTCTGAGTCGGTTGTCCCATCCTGCGCCGAGGGAGTCGAGGGGTTGGACAGAAGTGTTTCTGGATTACAACATTGACGCTACCCTTCATCTGCCTACTTGTTCTATTCTGGAATCACTGGTTCCACCCAGCCTCCCTCTCCTCTCAGTGACGTGGTTCCATTGCGGGCCTACCGTGAGCCACCTCCTTCTGGGCGTGAGGATCCCGTGTCTCCGCCTCTGGCTTCTGTCCTGGTCACTCCACCTCGACCCGTCACCCTGACTCCTCCACCTGCGCTCCTCCCTCCCTCGACGTCTGCTGGGACCTTCGAGACTTTGGCTTCGCGGAGCTCCCTCGAACCATCGGCTGCACCTGGGTTGGACACCGTGTCACCTGTGCAACGGACTTGCGGGCCGTTCGTTGCTCTCCGGCCCTCCACCCCTACTGCTCCAGCTAGCTCCACCCTCCCTCAGGCTCCGTCTCTGCCCTCAGTCGCTCCAGCTACACCTCAACCCTCCGGATCCCTGCAGCCATCTCGGGGGGTCGTCGCTGTGGCTCCGTTGCAGTCGTCTGGGTCCTCAGCGTCACTCCACTCCATCAGCCCTCCATCTGCGCCGTGGGTTCTTCCTCCGTCATCGTCGTCGCCCTCGCTCGTCCCCAAGGTGGCGCTAAAGCCTTCACCACCATGGCTCCTCCCTCCAGCGCCGCCGCCGTGGTCCACCATCCTGGCTGTGGCCTGGGCCATCATCCTCCAAAGCCACCTCCTGCATCATTCGGTCCTCTCACCATCACTCCATGGACACTAACAAGATCATTCACAGCTGTATGTCATATTAGTTAATCATCTGTGTATTTAAGTTTCTGTCTTCCCTGTGTTCATTGTCCGGTCTCGTATTTCCTGTGTTGTGTTGCGTTCCTGCCTGTACCTGTTGGATTTCCTAAGTAAAGACTTCTAAAATCTAATCTCCCTCATTGTGTGTTCCTGCGCGAGCAACACGTTACAGTTGCGTCTCCCCATTCTCAGTTTTCACGATTCAACTATTTTTATTTTTTTATTATTATTATTATTATTATTATTTATTTTATTTTTTTTGTAACAGATGGCCTTGTGCAGCATGCTGTTGAAAATGTAACATTTTAATCAGTCAATGAATACCTTGTATTTTTCCTGTCTGCAACAATGATGTTGCTAAAACTCATAACACCATGGCCATGGGGTTTGATTCCCACAAACACTAATATAAATGTTAAACTTAAATGCGCTGTGTTCACTTATATATTTTTATATCACAGCTCAGTGGCTATATTGTAGGTATTCAAAAGACCACAACAGTTAATTCACTCTCTGTATTAATAAAGGATTTTGCTAAAACCAACTCCAATCCAACTTTGAATTATAAGTGTAACTTATATAACTTCTGTTGACTTATAAACAATCAGAGACTGCAAATAAATTTGTTTAAGGGCTCTATGACTGCAATAATACACATTTGCAAAAACTAGGGTACAGTGAGATGACATTATTCTCAACTTTCAACCACTGAATATGAAAATAAAACTTAACTGTGTACAAGTATTACCTTCATCACTTTCAACAGACCATGCATAACCCCAAAATATTGTTCATTTAATCGAGAGAACAGACCACAACAGAGCAGTGTCTGTTGTCTTTTTCATATTATAAAAGAGACTTAAATTCAGTTTGATCAAATTTAGTTATCATTTTAAGTGGTCTTAAAATAGGGCACAGAAAAACAAGAATTGAGATATGGCTTTATGTGATTGATTATTAAACTTCAAAAGGCTATGATTTAATTAAATGTTGGTGTAAAGTTTCAAAGTAAATACATGGCACTGTTGTGCATTCTACAGGCTTATGGTTTCAGAGCAGTTCACAATCAAAGAATACAACCTGATTTAAACAAAAATATTATTGTTTAATTAGCTCATATGTAAAGAGTTAGATAATGTTTTTTATGCTTTAAAGAAAATGGGAAAATGTCATTAAGTGCTTTAAACCAGCCTTTATTAGACATTCATATTCAGTGTTTACTTACACACGTTTACTTAGGTATCTAAATGGGGACATTCCATAGACGTAATGGTTTTTTATACTGTACAAACTGTATATTCTATCCCCTTACACTAACCCTAACCCTAAACCTACCCATTACAGAATACTTTCTGCATTTTTACATTTTTAAAAAACTTTTAATTACTTTATTTTTAAACCAGTTTTACAAATGAGGATGTCTCTAAACATGTTTCCATGTTTTATGGGGACTTTCTATAGACATAATGAATAAACTGTACAAACTGTATATTCTGTCCGCTAACCCTAACTGATGTATTTTAACAATGTGATCTTATGACTATTTGTATGTATTTTTTCTACCACACGTACATTTACTTACATTTGCCTAGACACAAAAACATACAGTATTGACATAATGACAGCATTATGTTGTTTATTTTATTTTATTTTATTTTTAAGTGGTCATGCTCAGCTTTGGGGATGGGGTTAAGGGATTATATATTAGGGTTGTAATGGTACACAAACATGACGGTTCAGTTCTTTCCGCGGTTGAAACACTGGTTGAGAGATTACACATAAACATATCTATGCATATCTCATTCAGTCAAACTGAGAGATAAGGATTAATTGTAGCACATTATTTGAAATGATTTGTTTCAGTCCTTTTGAGTGGCAGTTCACCAAACTAAAAGTGCCACCCATAATTTAAAATGCGTTTGGCCCGTTCAGAGGTTTGCAGAGCAGTCACACATTCCATTGGGGTGGCCATCTTACTTTCTGACTGTCAATTAACCAACCAACTCGATGAGTCATCAAGTCACAGATAATCAATCACAGCGCAGGGGAAACATTTGAAAACAAAACCACGCAATGATCCTGGCTTCAGGACAAGAGCAAATAAAGTATACATTTCACAAGATCAACAATAAATCTTTGAGAATGCTGAAACTGACAGCCAAAGAAACGCTTCTGACTCAATGTCTTGCACATCAATTCAGTTCACAGCTCTCTGTCAAAACAGCCAGTCGCCGCACATTCAAGCGCTGTGGTCCAGAGCTGCGGTCTGACACACCACACCATGTGCGTGTAATGGAAGACTTCAGCCGGTCTGGGCTGAAATCTAGCCTGAGCTGTGCATACATTGGCTGATTAGCGCTGGAGTGACGCAGGCCTACAGGAGTTAGAGGTGCCAGGTTTGATATGTTGGACTTCGCAAAGCTTATCCAGATGGGCCGTAACATGTTGATTGCAGATGCAGACACAATCAGTCAAGACCATTATATGTGCTTTCATATGGAGTGTTGCAATCCGTGTATTTTAAGAAGCTTGAAATTAAGTTGTATCAATTGAATATACTGAATCATTTAAATTACGCAAAGATTTTTATGCAAATGTTAAGCTTTTCTGTCCACAAAACTATCTTGCCTTATTCTATAGGGTTTTGCCCTGTTCTTTGACTCATTGTCCTCCTGTAAAATGAATAATCACTATTAAGGCGTCTCTTGTTGACTGAAACCATTTTCCTTGATGATTTGCCTTCGGCTCTATCCGTGTTGCCCTTGATGGCAGCTCTAGTGTTTCCTAATGTTGGTCTTTTACTTGCTTTTTTCCTGTTAATAACTTCAAGTTCCACACACAGTCAAGCTTCAGTAAAATGCAGACAAACACACATCTGTGACAACTTACTGATTACGCTAATTAATTAGCTATTACACAGCCCTGGCCAAAAAAAAAAAAAATCACTGTTTGGATTTAAATAGGCAAATGCTTAAGAGTCTATGACTGGATCATTATTACTATGTTTCTAGCATGTTATATGTTTGGGGCCAACGGTTCTTTTAACCCTAATTGATGGAGTGTGTAGCTTTTCATTTCTTAAACAACCATGTAGGAAGACACATCATGGCCATATTCCAGGATGACAAAGCCAAGATTCAAAGGCTCAAAAGAATGGTTGGGAGGGGGCATGAAAAATCATTTTTCACACATGAATTGGCACCTCTGAGTCCAGACCTTAAATTCATTGAAAGTCTTTGGGATGTGCTGAAGGAGACTTTACAGAGTGCTCACCTCTTGCATTGTCAATACAAGATCTTGACCAAAAATTGATGTACCTCTTGATGGAAGTAACAACACAACATTTATTTCCATCAAGATGCGCAACAATTTTTTTGTCAAGGTCTTGTATGCAACATGCTAGAAACATAATAATAACTGCAATATTGATCCAGTCATAGACTCTTAAGTATTTGTCTATTTAAATCCCAACGTGTTCTCCAACGAATACGCCTATATAGGTAGTTTGTCACTTCCCTGAAATATGACCCATATGAGCGTTTGCTAAAGTTGCGCCCCTATCGACAACAGGACACTTTCATTTTAGTGCATTGTTCCCTTTTATCTGTGTCAAGTCAAGTCAAGTCACCTTTATTTATATAGCGCTTTTTACAATGTAGATTGTGTCAAAGCAGCTTTACATTGATAACTGGTACATTGTTTGGCTGCACAGCACAGCTGCACAGCAAAATATGTGTCATATTTCGGGTTTTGTGTAGCTCAATTGGCAGAGCATTGCAATATATAACAATATGCAATCATGTGATCATGCAATCGTGGGTTCGATCCCAGGGAACGCATGTGCTCATAAAGTGTATATGCACTATAAATCACTAAGGGTAGGGTTAAGAGTGGGGTGGGTGTAGTCATTAACAAAAAAAAAAAAAAGAGTTTTGCTAAATGGAAATAGGACAAATGGTGTAAAAAGTCCACACATTTCATTTAAATGAACACGCATTTTGATTGGTAATGACAGTCATACGTCATTTCATGACAACAGAAGTAACACGACACTGTCATTATTTTTAAGCCAGCTAGAGGGCGCATGACTTTAAAACGTAAATATAGGTCGTAATAAGGTGGTTAAAAAAACGACCTATAGGGTCTTTTTTTTTTTTTGGAGGACAGTCTCTTAAATCCAAACAGTGACTTTTTTTTTTTTTTTTTTTTCTGGCCGAGTAGTGTATATTTGGTTAAAGTGTATTCAGTCAATAATGTAAAAATGTAAAAAATGTATTTGTTTATTTGGTTTCTTTTATCATATTGCTGTTGCTGCTGTTTTATAAAAAGTTCACGTTGTGTCAAAGAACACCCCTTGACTGTAGTAAAAACAAAAAACAAAAAAAAACTGTAATTCACATTACTTTAATGATTGCTTTATTTAAATCTACTTGAATACCATGTTACAACATAGCAAAACCTGAAATAATCAGATTTATTTATTTATATACTATATTAAGCAGTAGTATTCTTAGGAATCTTTATCAAGAGTAGCTCTCTGGAGTAATGGATAAATGCATGGTGACATAGAGAGCACTTCTGTTATAGTTCTTCATTATTTGTATTTGCTCTGTGTAAACTTCAGACTCTATGAGCGTATCAGCTTTCAGCCGGCCTGCAATTTTGCTGTGCGACCTGCACGCTTGGGCTCCACTGCTCTAAACAAATGGTTTCTGGCCTTCATAAAACCATTCAGAGCACAATCTTTATTGAGTAGCCCATCTGACTCTTTTCAGTTGAGACAGGCTTCTAAATGGAGGGCCACAAAGCCTTGTGTGCTTAAAATCTACACAACTTTTCTACCAGTTGCCCAAATGAAACACAAACAAATCATGCATTTTAGTTATCTTTTAGCAAAGCTTTCTCTCTTCTGAAGTATATTTTTTAACTGTTTACTTAAGCCCATTTTATCTTCTTTGTTTTTAAAAGAAAATATTCAACATTACATTTTTGAGTAAAAAATCAAATCAATGGAAAGTAATTACTTAGTATTTTATGAAATACAATCCCTGTGCACTCACCATGCAACCTTCTCCTTCACTTAGAAGAGAAAAACATGGAGGTAGATTTCAGCAGAACCCTCAAAACAGACTTGAACTGAAAGCATATCCCAGCAATGACATCAGTAATTAGTCAGTCCATGTTTTTGCGCTATGCCCAATACGTTATGTCAAACGGCCTGAAACGGCCATGCGCTAATGTATGAGGCACCAAGAGGACTGGCCGCTGCTTCACTGTTAGGGTTCCTCCCTCTCAGGTGCCTGTCCAGAAAAACTTCCATTTACTGAAGGTGAGGCACAAGACATGGTTTCCCCAAAAATGTTCCAAAAATATTTATAATGGAATAAAGTGTTTCTCATTACTTAAAACAAGACACATTTACTTGAGAAGCAAAAACACATGAGCTATGTTTTTGCTTAAAAAAGACAAAATATCTGCCATTGCCATTTTCTTCGCAAGTTGAACACAGAAGGCGGTCTGGCGGAATATTTTACTTTATAACTTGTTAATTATGGATATTTTTCTTACACAAACACATTGCTTTGCTTCAGAAGGCCTTTATTAACCCCCCGGAGCCGTGTGGAGTATGTTTATGATGGATGGATGCACTTTCTTCAGCTTTATACTTGTTGGTGCCGTTCAAATTTTCATTTTAAAGCAAACTAATCCCTTAAATCTTGTCATCTTGCTTGATTATATATATATATATATATATATATATATATATATATATATTTGTTCTATATGTAACGGAGGCCAGCTAGTAGTTGCTGTGCGAGGAAACCTCACTCCTCTGATCTCAAGATATGCTCTAGCGACTGACGCTAGGGGTTGCAGCCTTTAGCCTCCTTGTTAGCGTGTCTGACTCCCACGCCGGAGACCCAGGCTCGAGGCCCACAAATAGGACCTGGGTGAGGGGTTACATTGGTGCCATGACCCGGATGGGAGTGAGGTTTAGGGGGGTGAGTGTAACGGAGGCCAGCTATTAGTTGCTGTGCGAGGAAACCTCACTCCTCTGATCTCAAGAGATGCTCTAGCGACTGACGCTAGGGGTTGCAAACTTTAGCCTCCTTGTTAGCGTGTTCGACTCCCATGCCGGAGACCCAGGCTCGAGGCCCGCACAGAGCGGGGCAAGTAGGACCTGGGTGAGGGGTTACATTGGTGCCGTGACCCGGATGGGAGTGAGGTTTAGGGGGGTGAGTGTAACGGAGGCCAGCTAGTAGTTGCTGTGCGAGTAAACCTCACTCCTCTTATCTCAAGAGATGCTCTAGCGACTGACGCTAGGGGTTGCAGCCTTTAGCCTCCTTGTTAGAACATCCGACTCCCACGCCAGAGACCCAGATTCGAGGCCTGTGCAGAGCGGGGTGAGTAGGACCTGGGTAGAGGGGTTACATATATATATTTGTTGTTGTGTGAATCTTCATTATTGATATGAGCCGCCAGTTCATTTGTGATAGTGATAGTGAAAATACAATAGCACAAGTACAGAATGGCCTGGAAAAATAGTTGATTTAATAGGATCAGTCAAGTCAACATGAAATCACAACTGAGCCTAATGACTTTAATAAAACACATGCCTGGTTTTATTGTGCACAATTCATCAGCGCACATTATTCCAAAGTCGGGGGAAAAAAGCCTTCATAATCTTTCATCAAAATCAAATAACTCTGAAATGACTTTTCGGCTGATGTCACCAAACCCTCTTGTTTTTTAACCCCTTCCCTAACCGCCTGTCTTAAAGAGACACTTTTCAGCCTCAATGCCCTGTGGATAACATCAAGTCCTACGCTATTTTTTTTTTTTTTTTTTTTTAATGTCCTGTTCCACTCTGAAATACTTGTGTCAGGTTATGGAAGTGAAATGCTGTTTTATGAGGACTTTGAGAGTGAATTGTTGTTGTGAATGTGATTATGGCATGTTTAGCTGAGATAGGATGATGGGGTGATTTAGAATTGCCATGCAAACGAAGGGGGTTTGTGTGGTCTAAAACGTTTGGAAACTAATACCACAGGTTAGATCTTACAGTCTTGAGCTGTTCATCAAACCAACCGCATGATCATTGCTCTACTGAACATGTCGCATTTGTCTTCTGAAATGAAGGCTCTAAGTTAGACATGGCTCACCCAATAGATTGTGATTTCTGTGGTGAAGCAGTGTGAGTTTACTGGTGGTTGTGGTATAGTGTTCGTAGACACAATGCTGGGGGAGGGGGATATAGACTCACAGAATGTGTCCAAAGTGAAGTTATTGCAGCCCTGTTTTATGTATTTGCTCACTATCACTAAGTTCTGAAAAGACTAGAGGGCTTCCCTGCTTCAGCTCACAATGAAACTCGAAAACACGGCCCCTGAAGAGAGCTCATATTTCAACTATCAGAAACAAACAGGGCCGGTTTTGACTTCATCTCACTCCCAGGATGATGTTTCTGTATAAAAGCTTCAGATGTCAGGAACCACAGCTAGTGTTAGTAAGAAAATAGACGGTTGACCTTGTGGAGCAGCAGTGGAGATAAGTTGTTATTAAAATTCTAGCCATGTTTGTGAAGAGGCCGTCTGTGTTTAAAACTACACACTTTCAAAACTGTTCTGTTAGATCAAAAACAGCAACAGTCACTAATAACAATGAAACTCAAGGAGCAGACGTTTCAAAAATAGTTTACTCAAAGTTTTGATTAAGATAACTAAAAATAAAGTCCTGAGACACAGATGTTGAAATTTGTTTAAGGTAATTAAAGCACTGTTGGATCCATGGCTGAAACAGAGAGGTCTGCTATAAGTGCTTCTGAGGAAGAACTAGTTTCTGAATAGTTTTATAGGATATAATCTTTGAAATAGTGTTGTCACAATACTAAAATTATGCCTTCGATATGATACCTGACTAAAATATCACGATACCAATACTGAATCGATACCAAGGCAAAAAACTAAAACAACAGTAAAAGTAATTGAATAATATGACAGAACATTGTTTTATAAATTATTAAAAAAAAAAAACTAAAAAAAAAAAAACACATTATCAGTCATATTATCATACCTTTCACATTCCTGAACAGGTTGGGATAGGGTGGGTGATAAGACCAAAATCTTATTTCATGATATAAGTAATTTAATAGTTTTTTTTTTTATTTTATTTTTTTTTTATGTAATTTCACAATATAGTTATTTAATTGTATTTATCTTAAAATATATTTAAAAAAATATTTTGTATTTTATATTTAAAATAGGCAAACATGCAAATTACAATCAATATGACAAATACAATATAAGAAGGATACAAATGAAATAAAAATTGCTTTTAAATTTTCAGGTAGGCTACAGTAGGTCTATTTAAGAGCAGCATTAAGAAATTAATTAAATGTAAAAAAAAAAAAAAAAAAACACTGGATAGTCTTCACTTTATAAATTAACTTTACATTGATTTTTAATAAATAGATTAAAATTATTCAGTCAAGCAGTGGGTGATTTTCTCTTTTCTTTTGTTGTTTGATTTAGGTTTATTAGGCTGCTGTCACTTTAAGGCCTGACGCATGGAGCCATTACATTGGAACGCACCCGTTTTCTTTAACTGTTTAAGACATACCCGAATGTTTGCTTGGATACTGATCAGGACATGCATTTTGACATATTTTTGAGCAATAATCTGTGAAAGAGAACTGAATTCGCGATTGCATGCTGTCTGAAAGGTGCCTTTCTGCGCACGCTTCATCCCCGAATCCGGCAGTGCGAATATTGCTTTGAGCTCTTTTTTAAGGGCTATTGATCTTAATAACTCTTTTAAACATCAAACATGCCCCTTGCTATATTTTCTCATGCGCTGCGTGGATATATTTTACTCAATGTCGCTGTCACACATTGACGGCAATTATATAAATACAGCTCTGGTTAGAATGCTGTCATTCTTAAAGAACCGGTACTGATAAATTGTGTTACCATACGCGATATCTTTCTAGTACCGGTATATCATACACTACTTTGAAAGCCTAGTTGTTGTTGTTGTTTTTTGTGTGTGTGTTTTTTAAGAGGCACTTAACAAGTAAACTAATTGCATATTAGCTGCAAAGTAGGCCAAACTTTACACCAGAAGCGGAAAACATGGCTGAGAGGTCAAATGCAAATATAAGTTAGCAGTCATCAGCTGACCCTCCTCATCTCTGGTGATGGGTGAGCACTGATGTCATCATGAGCGTCAGCACTCACATGTGAACCCCTTAAACGCTGGGTTATGACCCTCTAACACACCCATTCACTTGATGACATGACTTCACTCTGGGTGACATCAGTAAAGCTGCAACATCAGTCTTGGTTTAGGGAATATTTTAGCTCAAAAGAAGGCCATTTATTTCACATGCATTGATTGAAAACATACAGTATAGTACAATGGGTACAGGGATATTAGCGGCAGAGCTAGATACAGTGTACATGTCAGGATAAAATAATGGGCTCAGCGAAAGAGTTTGGTAATATGATCCATAGCATGGTATTAAGGAATATTTTGACATTTCTTCTGGTCTTCAGCTGTAGAATTTCATTTGGAGGCAATTATACCTCATATGAAATATCAAAGCTAGGGTTATTTGCTTTAGATTGCAGTAATAGGACTTTGCATGTGGTTCTTTTGTTTTCCACAGAAAATATCTCATTACTTCCATACACCGTTTGAGTTACTTACAGTATTTTCTTTTCTTTGAGACTGTGACAAAATTGTTGTGACACATTAAGCAAAGTCTGTAGCATTTCCATTAAAAAATAAGTTGTTATGTCGAGCAGCCTCAGGCTAACACTGCAAACACGAACATACACGAGCAGGGTGTAAGTATTGTTACCTTAAAGGGTTAGTTCACCCAAAAATTAAAATTCTGTCATTAATTACTCACCCTCATGTCGTTCCACACCCGTAAGACCTTCGTTAATCTTCGGAACACAAATTAAGATATTTTTGTTTAAATCCGATGGCTCAGTGAGGCCTGCATAGCCAGCAATGACATTTCCTCTCTCAAGATCCATTAATGTACTAAAAACATATTTAAATCAGTTCAGCGATGAGAATATTTTTGGTGCGCCAAAAAAACCAAAATAACGACTTATATAGTGATGGCCGATTTCAAAATACTGCTTCATGAAGCTTCGGAGCGTTATAAATCAGCGTGTCGAATCAGCGGTTCGGAGCACCAAAGTTACGTGATTTTAGCAGTTTGGCAGTTTGACACGCGATCCGAATCATGATTCGACACGCTGATTCATAACGCTCCGAAGCTTCCTGAAGCAGTATTTTGAAATCAGCCATCACTATGTAAGTTGTTATTTTGTTTTTTTGGCGCACCAAAAATATTCTCGTCGCTTTATAATATTAATATTGAACCACTGTACTCACATGAACTGATTTAAATGTGTTTTTAGTACATTAATGGATCTTGAGAGAGGAAATGTCATTGCTGGCTATGCAGGCCTCACTGAGCCATCGGATTTCAACAAAAATATCTTAATTTGTGTTCCAAAGATTAACAAAGGTCTTACGGGTGTGGAACGGCATGAGGGTAAGTAATAAATGACATTATTTACATTTTTGGGTGAACTAACCCTTTAATGCCAGATCCTGCTGTTACCCCACACTGGATTGATCACAATGGCCTACCAGCATACTGCTATGCATGGAAAACACGTGACATTACATTTACGTGAAAGAGTTAAATGTTATGCAACATAAAACACAGATTTCTGATGGTTAGTGGGGTGAGAGTAACCGAAGCAGCTGATCTCACTTTTAATGGCATATGTCATTGTGACATGGTGGTGGCCAGTGTTGGGCAGTAATCCATTACTAGTATATTATAATATATTACTCTAACTAATAATACGATTTCATGGTTACACTTAATTTTAAGGTGTCCATGTTACAGTGTAATTATACATTTATGTACTGAGTAATATCAATTAACAACATGTCCTTACTGTATGGTAGGGTTAGGATTATAATTGGTTTGCTATAGGGTTAGTTGCTTGTAATTACGCATACTGTTATTACTACACTGTAAAATAAAGTGTTACCGGTTTCAGTATTGATATTAGTTCCCATCCATGAACTAGCTTTTTACAACATTACTTTTGTTGTGCTCCACCCACTAGATTGAGGCTTTCAACCTTGTGAGGAACATTCTCAAATATGTTTGTCAGCTTGTTAAACAGCATAACACATCATGACTGTCACTCAGAGCTGTAGAGTGGAGGGCAGTGGACGCTGATGTCACATCAGTTTCAGACCTGCCTATATGGGAGTTGTGTAGGAAATGGCCGAGTCATGAGACATTAATGACGTATGTGATGTGTTTGTGTGCTCGCATGTGATGTTCTGTGCGTCCGGAGGTTTATGAAGGGCTGCATGCAGTACATGTTAATACATAAATGAGTGTGTGTGAGCCAACACAATCTCACAGCAATTCGTAACTATTTTACGTTATGGCGAATTGGTAGCTAATTCATATGAATTCGTACGGTCTGTTTACACCTCAGTGAGGGGTAGGTTTAGGGACGGGGTTAGGGGTGGTCCTTCATAATGACTTTTTTTTCTAAAACTCGTACGTTTTGTACAATTCACATAGTATGAATTCATACAAAATCGTCATCTCATACAATAGTTATGTTTTCCTGTGAGATCGGGTTGGTGAGTTGGTGTCTGTCTCTCTGCAGTAACACACATCAGACGATACAGGGTAGAAGCTGCACTGAACCCTACACTACGCACCTTTCTGTTGAGTGAGCTGTCTGTGCTAAACTGTAGTGAGTGTCCCACCTACAGTAGACAGCAGACAGCATGTAGTGCTTCCCCACAGGGTCAAAGGTTATTCCAAATGGTAAGCTGTATCATTACAAAACTCTAAGGAGACATGCTTGATGCCAACCAACTGTAGTTACTGATTCTCGCTCCTTCAGATCGTTACTCTACAGGATTTGCTCAGAGCTTGGAGGAAAGGTTTTTGCTTGTCTTGTTGGTCATGAAACTTCAGAGCACATCACAGCTTAGTCATTTTGTTACCATTGGAGAGCTTTCTTTTTTTATCAAAAGAAAGAACAGAGCATCTGCTTTAAAAAAAAAAAAAAAAAAAAAATATATATATATATATATAAATATATATATATATCCTGTATATATTCATGCATTCTTTTTTATCAACACTTGAATGTGGGTAAGTTTCATTGAAAAAAAATTGAACCAAAAGCTGAGAAAATCGTGTTTTTGTCAAAAACTACATCCGGATCTAATTCAAAAATATGACCTAAACACAGATGGAGTAGATCGAGTCTATCAACACGCCTAAAGCCCGGGTTACACTGCACGATTTTAGCAATCCTATAAGATCATTATAAATCACACTGTGCAACATGGATGTATTAAACTTGGGTACGACAAGCATGTAGACTGTACGATGATGACACCTGTTGACTCGTAGGCTACGATGCAAGTTTCTATAGAAGAATAAAACGTCATCAGCATGTGCTAGTGGTAAACAAAAAGACCATGTTGAATCACACTTTGACAGTTGTAGTTTTTATGTGCTGAAAAAAAAGAAAGCGGCGAAAGAAGAAGGGAAAAGAGCTTGAGGTAAGCAGTTTTAAGTTTTAGCGCCATGTCGCATTGATTTCATGTCGCATTTTTATTGGCTGGTCAGTAGACGTAGGTTGTAGCAGCAAACACACTGTGCGTTGATCAAGCTGAATTTTTGACACTGTCAGAAAATGATCGTAGGCTATCTTTGGTCGCAATACCAGGAAAACGGCCGTCTTTGAACCTCTCTCACTGTACGACATAGGACCACCGATTAAGAGCCATGATCACAGAAATCGCCACGATTGTTTCACGATGGCAATCTTTCGTCTGGGATAGCCAAAATTAATGCTTGCACAGTCCTATAGCTCATCCTGGGTCGACATTTCATTCAGTAACATTAGGCAGTTTTGATTTAAATGCTGTTTAATGTTGATGATCGCATTATTTTACAACTGCTTACATATGATATCGCTTGTTTCTGCTTCTTCTTCGCCTGTGTTTTGATACAAAGTTTCAATACTCATTCAGAAAATGCGTAATAGTGGCCCCTACCATATAACAGTGAAAACACAGAAAGCCAGAAAATTCTATCAATGGCAGGGAAAGAGTTAAATGTGTTTTATTTTTTGTCTCCTGTGTCTGTTTTTGAATTTGGTAACACTTTAGTATAGGGAACACATATAAACTATTAACTACGCCTTTTTTCCTTTATAAACTCCTAATTTACTGCTTATTAATAGTTAGTAAGGTAGTTGTTAAGTTTAGGTATTGGGTAGGATTAAGAATGTAGAATAAGGTCATGCAGAATAAGGCATTAATATGTGCTTAATAAGTACTAATAAATAGCCAATATTCTAGTAATATGCATACTAACAAGCAACTAGTTAAAAGACCTTAAAATAAAGTGTTACCTTGAATTTTATCATTTTGTCACTGTAATGGTGCCAGGTTTCCCTTGGAAAAGAACTTTAATCTGAAGGGAATTTTGGTTAAATACATGTTAAATTTAAAAATTAACAAAAAAAGGCTCTGTCTTGTCTATATTTTTTTTTTGATCTATGCACTTTACTGTTCAGGGGTGCGTTTCCCAAAACCATCATTAGCAAACTGTGGCTGCAAGTTCTGTTGTTACCAACACAGTTGAACATTTTGGCATTTCCCAAAACCATAGTTCCAACAAACATTCGTAAACAGCATGATAAACTTACATGGTTGGAACTACAGCTCTCGGGCTGTGCTTAGAAACATAGTTTATTTTTAAAATGACTCAGTACATTCTATATTTTTCATCCCATTTAAATATATCTAGATTCTAATCTATATATTTTAGCATGCCAACAGTGAGTGCTGTTTTTGAGAAATGCGCATGTGCATAAATGTGTACAGGGAACCCGGGAGTATAGCTTTCTGTTGTTTATGTAAATTAACTATAAGTAAAATTATATTATAGATTAATTGCAATCTTGAATCATTATTGCTCCACTACCTGCATGTGAAATCATTAACGACAGTCAAATAACGAGGTTCAAATGACAGAGATGTGACCGGTTTCAGGTTTTAGCTCGTGACTAGTTTCTACAGCGATGCATCGTACTTTGGTGGTTAAGTGAATTATGTCGTTGAATGGGAAACGCACCCCTGATTGTCCTGAAAATGATCCCTTTTGCCAATTATCCAAAAGTGTGTGGCAAAAATTAAAGCACTCACCTGGTAAACAAATTCAGCTTCATCAAATACACACACGTCACTCTCGGCTGGCTGGTTACCAAGTAATTTATTTGGACAGCCAGTGAAGACAACTCTTAAGTGTCCCTGCTTGACGCCATCAGATGTATATCACTAAATAGGATAATTTATTAGAAAGCTTTTAAATGATGGATGTGTCTAAATAAGCATGGTCTATGAGGACCTGTATGGTCAGCAAACAGTTTAGTTTAGCTGAAGACTGAAGCCAAAGTACTTTTTCACTTTTCCGGTGTTAAAATACTTTCTCCTCTCCCAGCTTATTATGCAGAGACAGCTGTAAATAAGCTATTCATAGTTTAGTTGTTGTTGTTTTTTTTAACTATAAATACTGTGGCAGCATGAAAATTCCCATCCCGTCTAGTATTTATGCAATAACACTGACTCGACCAATGGCGTACGTTGAGGGCAGGACAATCTGTTTGTTTGATCAATGGCTGAAGGAGGAGGATTCAGAAAGCTGCTTTGAAAACAATGTTTTGTTTTGCAGTCCTGTTCAGTTCTGCAGAAACTGTAGGGATTTAAGGCACTAAAATGCTGTTTGGCATAACCAGTCTCACAATTGAACGTCACTCTAGTGACTTGACCAAAATATCACTGGCACCATGAAAATTCTGCTTATGTTTGGTGTTCCACAGAGAAGATAATTTCAATATTAACTCAACTTTAGTTTGAGGGGATGGTGTGAGTGTCTGTGGAAAGAACTTACGAAGGACAATATTCAGACGCTCAAGCAGTTTTTGAATTTCTTGTGTACTTTTGAATTAAAAAACAAACAAAAAATAAATAAATAAATAAATAAATAAATATATATATATATATATATCCCAAGTCTTCTGAAATGAAATGATGCAATAGTTTTCAGACATATTTTTCAACACTTTATTAACTCTTTCCCCGCCATTGACGGCATTTTCTGGCAATCCATGTTTTCACTGTTATACAGTAGGGGGCGCTATTACGCATCTTCTGAAAGAGTACAGAATCTCTGAATCAAAACACAGGTGAAGAAAAGGCAGAAACAAGTGATAAAAGCTTTGCTTATGCTCATGTAAGCTAATGCGATCATCAAATATTAAACAGCATATAAATCATAACTGCCTAACGTTACTGAATGAAATGTCGACTCATGAAGAGGTACAGGACTATGAAGCCTTGGGGGTGTTGATGGACTCGATCTACTCCATGTGTGTTTTGATCACCTTTCTGAAACCGATCCGGACATAGTCTTTGACTGTGATTTTCTCAACTTTTTGTTCAAAATGTTTTTTTTTTTTTTTTTTTTTTAATGAAACTTACCCACATTCAAGTGTTGATAAAAAATAATGAATGAAGCTAGAATAAAATGTTTTATTTATTTTTTTGTTCTATTTTGTTTAAAAGCAGAGTTTCAGTTCTTTGACTGTTCAGATATTCATACAAGAAAATATTCTGGGGGCCATGAAATTTTGTGAAAATGATAAAAATTTTTTTTAACTTTATAAAAAAAAAAAAAAAAAAAAAATGCTGGAGGAGAAAGAGTTAATTACTGATAATCTTCTATTTTGTCATAGCTCTCATCATCAGTACTTTTATAATACTATTATACTTTAACTGTGCTTTTTTTATGTGTTTTTGTATCTTTTTGGAACTTGACAGCAACCGTTGCCATTCATTTGTATATCTACTCCATAAAATTTTGGCAACAAATTACAAGCAATATTATTAATTAAATTCAACAAATAGAATTGAGTTAGAATTAATCAAATGAATTCCTTAAATGTCAACCATTTAAAACGAGTAAAATTTAAGTAAAATTTAAACAAAATATCTGAATAACAGACAGACGTCAAAGATGAATTTAAAACTCTTTTTTTGAAGACACCTGATGATAACAAGTAGAATCACTGAAGGAAAGAGAAACACATGATTTAACAGAGGTTTAGATGTTGATTTTATTGAAAATGTTTGTTTCCAGTGTTTCCTTTAGTTGGGCAGTTTGATTTTTTGCTTTTTATGTCAGTTTGTGGTTTTTGTAATGGTGTTTGCTAATTTTACACATTTTAAATGGTTGACTTTTAAGGAATTAATTTGATTAATTCTAACTCAATTCTTATATGTTGAATTTAATTAATAATATTGCTTGTAATCTGTTGCCGCAATTTTAATGAGTAGATGGAGCATATTACTTTTTACAGTGTAGAAAAGAACAGTGTGAACATTCTTCATGTATCATGTGGAAATTAATCCTATTGTCATGTGACTCATTTAATATCACATGCGTGTAATTAATTGCGGTGTCTAATGGTCTTTCTGTGCCCTTTCTGTTCCTGACTGCAAACAACATTTAACATTTCTCTCTCTTTTTTTCTGTTCAGCAGAGTTATTAGCATTACAACAAGCCTGTGGCCCCGGGACATGCGTCAGGAGTGGGTGCAGGGCAGAAAGACCCGGGGCATGAGAGAGAGAGAGAGACAGTCTGGACTCATGTCTGCAGCTGGGTGCTGGTTTTGTTGTGTGTGCAGCTGGGTCTGTAAATGTGTCCAGATTTCTGCATGTATAAAGCATGCCCTGATCTCAAGTTACACAATACTACCCGTACAGAGCATGCCAGTGGACACATGTGCGTACATGCATAGAACGCATGGACAAACATGCTTTCAAGCCAAATGTCTGTATTCTCTGAGACTGATGTTTTTATGCAAAATTATGGTTGAGGCGCATTTTAATCACTGACCACAATTACAAAGACAGCTTAAACAGACCCAATCCCTATTCATGTCTGTTAGTTTGTAGATGCAAAGTTTGAATTAACATCCTCCAGAAAGCAGTGTTTGTTCATTCCATCCCTCCATCCATCCATCCATCCATCCAGTTTCTTATCAAATTTAATTGAGGCAATTCATTTACAGTACAGAAGGATACAGTGATACACAAATTCTTCCCCAAATACACACAATGCTAAGAATTTTCCCACTTTACATTACAATGTTCCCACTTTACATGTCTTAACTATGCATTTACTGATTCTGTTTGTGATTCATGATATAAAATCAATCATTTTATATAATGTACATATTGTAAATGTTGTTTTTCAAAACTTTTGTCAGATTTGCATTATCTGTAAAGTAATTACATCCAGGTACTGTACTTCAAATGTAAGTACAATGTAACAATATAAATGTACACTATATATACTGTATATGTGTGTGTGTGTGTGTATATATATATATATATATTGGGTGTAACAGTGCATGTATTCGTGCATGGTTCGGTGCATATTGCTAACCGCCACAACAGGAAAAAGCGCAAAAGAAGAAGAAGAACAGACGATCTATGCATGGACATGTTTATGTGTAATCTCTGGTTCAACCGTGGAAAGACATCAATAAAACAGCTTGAGAATAATATCTCACGTAGCATTACATTTACCTCAGGCAAGTCATTTAGTGTCCACAGCATGTTAGTTTACTACAGAAATTAACATTTCACTAAATATATTCACTATATTATCTTATATATTTATTATATTTACTTAACTTGTTTTCATTACAAGTTTATTACAAATTTATTTAAACATATATTAAATAATTAAGACATTACTAACAGGTAATGACAGCAACTGTGTAAATGACCATATTTGAAAAATAATTTAGATTTAGATTTAATGCAAAACTTGCCTTATGTGCATTTTAAGTTTTTTGAGTGCTTATTGTAAAAATAAATAGTAAATGAATGTAATACTTTGGGCTCTGCTGTTAATTGTAACTTTTAATATTAAAGCAATGTGCAAAAAAGGGCTCCAGTATACAGTTTACAGATAGATTTGTAGATAGATTTTTTTATCCTTAAGAAAATGTTAATTCTAATTGAATTTATTTAAAGAAAGACAAATTTTTGTTCAATAAACCACTGTTTAATAAAAAAAGAAGAAAAAAAAAAAAGTAATTTTATGTTTGGGTTTCTCCCACGTGCTATACTGAACCATGACTTCAATATCAAGGTAAGCACTGAACCCTGAACCGTCATGTTTGTGTACCGTTACACCCCTAATATATAATCACAGTCCCCTATTTATACATATATATATATATATACACACATACACATACACATATATATATATATAATTTTTTATGTAAGTAAAATAAAATGAGTCACAAAAATCTTAATGGTTTAATTTTTTAAGTGAAATATAATTAAATGTTGTTTTTTTTCTTTTAAATTTGTGGTGAAATTCACCCCAGACATGTTTTTGACAGGTCTTGTGAGATTCACTGTTAATGTTCTACTACAGATTCATTAGTAAAGCAAAGCACAGTCTTCTCAGAGCGCATCTGACAGATGACATCTTAATACCACGGTAAAACACTCTGACAAACGGGCATGGTACTGCATGCGCACCAGCCACTAGCTCACACATGTGCAAGCCTCACAATCACAAACTCACTCCCAAAATGTTTGTCAAGGGCCTTCTTACTATCGTTAATAACCAAATAAAGAGCTCTTTATGAGCGGCGGCCTGTGTCACTTTTGGAGCGGCGTTAAGCGAGATGAATGCGTGTCAGGCTGAATGCAGCGCAGCTGGGATCGGGGCAGGGAAACGGTGACAGCGGGTACCAGGGCAGACATCCATGGCAGAAAGGCCATCTTTGTTCGGCACAGGTGCTCGCTGCGTCCGCTGGCTCGCACATCCTGTATGTGATTGTGCGGGCTGATGTATTATGCATGCAGCGTACGTTAAAAATCATGAGCTTCCTGTCAAAAGCTAGAGGGAGAGAGAGAGAGAGAACGCCAATGGCCTCTGACTGAGACATTTCAAAAGACCTCCAAACAAACTATTGTCACCCGGGCACAGCATTTAAATAATGCACGACACATTTCTGCCCCATATTGGCAACTTATAGCGCGGCTTTATAGATCGTTGTGCCGTTGTTCGGTTTCGGTTCTCCGCATTTGACATTAACAGTGACCTGCGTCTGAATGAGCCTTTCTCTCAACACTGTAGATGTCTATCATAGCTCTACGCCCCAACAAAGGTGCTCTGAATGTGGTTTTGTCAAGCTTTTGTGACTCTTCTTAGTAAGGAATTGATACTTCCTTAAGGATACGTGTGAATAGTGCAGCGAGGACAGCCCTCTGCTCCCATGAGAAGATGCCTTGCCTTGGTAATTACGGAGGGATTACAATAAGCCTCATGTGTGAGCGTAACCTCCCCGAGCCTTTGTGCTCTAACACGGGATGAACACAATACAATTAAGCCATTTTGTTTCACCCTATGAGTCCTCATTAGCATTATCTCCTCTAGTGGAGGCCGTCTCTGTCTCTACGTTCTCACCGCTATCCAAGTTGCCATGGTTTTCACGCTGCCTCTGGGAGTCTTTGACCAGACGCTCTGGAGTCACCAGACCTTCAGCCTTCAGCCTTTTGCTGAGCTACACACTCAAGTGCCCTAAAATCGGGCCTGGTTGGATTCTGTCTACTTACGAATAAATACAAAAGGAGCTAGTGAAGTTTACTTGCATTAGTTTATAAATGTCCAACCAAAATTCTTTTACCACATCACAAACTAAGGCCACAATCTTAAAAATGGTTCCTTCAAGGATTTACTGAATGACTATTTTGACTGGTCTGCACAAAGCCCAGACCTGAACCCCACTGAACTTTTGGCCGTATAGCATACATAGAACCAACACACTGATCTGAAGATCATATTATGCGACATCAAAAGAAGAACCAAAGAGCACCCTATAAAGCAGAAACTCAGTAACTCTCGGATCTTCCGGATATCAGTCTCCCTTCACAGAGACCCACTCAGCCTAGCCTGTCTGGAAGAGTGGAGAGGACTATGCTTTGCTGGTTAATGAACACCTTGTTGTTGATCCAGTATCCACATTCCCCTCATTCATAAGTGGGAAGCTGCCGATTCTGTGGCACAATACTATTCAGACACTAATGGCAGACTCTGAGTGCTATAGGTATGTAGACATTATCAGCGACATGTGACTTGCAGTGGTGATGAGGGTTATTGATGATGAGGTCAGCATGAGAGGACCTGCAGCCTGAGGGTGAGTCTGACTGACTATCTGCACCAGCAGGAGGGCGGTAAGAACATTAGCCATTAAACAGATCGCTTTGAACACTGTCTGGAGACCCAGGGATCAGCCGGAGCTCAGCACCATGAGGCCTGAAATGATCTTCTACTGATTGGGCCCCGTGGGTTTTCTCTGGAGGCACTTTGAGCTGCTGGAGATAGAAATGCTGTAACTAAAGCTGGATGGGTGTATAAAGACATACGTTCAAACTGGTGCAATTAACTAGTTGATGAACAATGAACACTTTGATTTTACAAGAAACTTTTTTACAAGTTTTAGTTCACCCAAAAATTAAAATTCTGTCATTAATTACTCACACTCACGTCATTCCAAACCTGTAAGACCTTTGCTCATCTTCGGAACGCAAATCTTTTTGATGAAATCTGAGATGTTTCTGTACCTCCACTCACAGCTATATAACTACCACTTTGACGCTTCAAAAAGTTCATAAAGAGAGCATAAAACTAATCCATAGGAATTGAGCGGTTTAGTCTAAATTTTCTGACGAGACACAATTGCTTTATATGATGAACAGATTTAAATTAGGCTTGTCTATTGAATTTAGTTTGTGTCTGGCTCTATGATAAAATAATTTGAAACTTTGCCATTTCAAGTGTACAAACATTTTTAAGCTTGAATTATATGACTTACCAAAACATAATTTGTTTAAAGCAAATGAAACCTAGTTTTGATTCTCATTTTTAAAATGATAATTATATTAGAGTAAGTAGTAGTAGTAGTAGTCTTTATTTGTCCCCGGGCATTTTCTATTTTCCTCACAACTTTAAGATTTAAAGAAAAAAAAAGTAAGTGGGCAGAGTCTTGCGGGTAAATTTAAAGAGGAATGCAATTCTAAATGAATCTGGTTACATTTTTTTTAAGGTAAATGAGACAGAAGATGGACATTTTTGTCTTGTTTCCTCTCAATACACTAGGAAAGCTTTGCACATGATTATAGCAGGTTCTGCTGTGGAACATACAGGGAATGTGTCTCCATCAGTTTAACCTCAAAGCAAGAAAGTCAGAGTCTCAAAGTCTCAGAGCGAGAAGTTTGCTTGAAGAAACTGTTTGTTTTTTGTCATAAATGATATTCATTACCTTTTTAAATGTGCCTGTCTTGACACTCAAGACAGCATGACATTTATAGGATGCATGAAATTAATATAAATGTAATGTCTTTTTATAGATTTTAGATGTATTTCTATTTGTATAGCATCTGGTAATCAGAAATGCCTGAGAATAAAGGGGAAAAAAAATAGCATGTAATAATAGTCAAAAGTGCAATTTTAATTACACAAAATAAAAAAAAATTCTTTCTTTTTTCATGTTTATGGTAGATTCATCCTGATTTGATCACAACACTGACCATTAATTCTTATAGCCTAAAAACATGTCAGTAAATAAATTAGTACATTTCTGTGCTCTAGTACCATTTGCAATTAAAATGTAGCCACTGGCAGTGGTTCAAAATGGCAAAGCAAGTCATCACACCATCCAAAGTGAAAAAAAGGGCGTATTAACATTTGATGGAATTTTGACTTTCATTTGGTCAAACTCGACAACTCATCACTATAAAGTGGCATTAGTGTGGAATGACATCAGTTGTTAATAAAACACAACGGTGGAAAGTTAAGGCACCAAGTGGCTGGCAGGTCTGAGGTCAGTGGAACTAATCAGCGCTCCCCAGCACGCTGAACCCTCGGCCCGAGGCCTGCTCACCTCTCGTGATGCCCCTGCTAATGCCGCCAGCCACACTGAAATGGATGAGAGCCGCTGGGTGGTGCTTTATGGGTCTGAGAGGATTAGAGCTGTAACATCACCTACTGGGCTGAGCCGGGCCGACTTATTAAAGTAGTGTCCTGAAGGCTCCAGCATCTGTGGGCCCTGTGGGCACGTGGAGTACTGAGATGACCCTGGAGCTCGGAAGAAGTATAGAGAATCCGAGCAAAGGGCATGACCTTTCCCTCTACGCCATGCTGTTTCAAGAGCTAACCGCTAACTGGTTTGACCCCCCAAACGTGACTGCCAGGGGACAATAGGAGGACCGGCTGATAACATTCTCCCAGCCAAGACAGGAAACAAGAGGGGGCGTTTAGTGAGATCCACACAAGGATAAAAGATTTATCTGGCTGAATGTGGAAATGCCTGGAGCTGGTGGTTCTCCTGAGGGGGAAACGCTTCATGATCAATCAAGAGGGTCTGGCAGGTACAGGACAACTGGCCTGATCTGCTCTATTGATGGAGAGATTTCATCAGGAAGCATTCACACATTTGCCATGAGCTCTCTGCTGAAGAAGACTGACGATCCAGCAAGACTACTGGAATCATTTTCTAGTGAACTAATTTGAAATTACAGCGATATGAAAATTCTGTCATCATTTACTCACCCTCACGTTGTTCTAAATGTGTATGCTTTTATTTATTTAATTTGTTCTGTGGAACACAAAAGTACAAACTTAGGACTTTAAGAAATAGAAATGACAGAGGCCACCTCTGATCTACAAAAATGGAAAAACACCAATAACGAAAAGAAATTAAAGGGTTAGTTCACCCAAAAATGAAAATAATGTCATTTATTACTCACCCTCATGTCGTTCTACACCCGTAAGACGTTCATCTTCAGAACACAAATTAAGATATTGTTGATGAAATCCGATGGCTCCGTGAGGCCTCTATTGAGAGCAAAGCCATTGAAACTCTCAAGGTCCATAAAGGTACTAAAAACATATTTGAAACAGTTCATGTGAGTTCAGTGGTTCTATCTTAATATTATAAAGCGACAAGAATACTTTTTGTGCCCAAAAAAACCAAAATAACGACTTTTCAACAATATCTAGTGATGGGCCAAAACAATGCTACAGAGCTTTACGAATCGAATCAGTAGATCGGAGCACCAAAGTCATGTGATTTCAGCAGTTTAGCCGTTTGATAGGAGATCCGAATCACTAATTTGAAACAAAAGATTCATAAAACTGTGTTTTGAAATCAACCCATCACTAGATATTTTTGAAAAGTCCTTATTTTGTTTCATTGGCACACAAAAAGTATTCTTGTCGCTTTATAATATTAAGATAGAACCACTGAACTCACATGAACTGTTTCAAATATGTTTTTAGTACCTTTATGGATTTGGAGAGTTTCAATGGCTTTGCTCTCAATAGAGGCCTCACTGAGCCATCGGATTTCATCAACAATATCTTAATTTGTGTTCCAAAGATGAACGAAGGTCTTACAGGTGTGGAACGACATGAGGGTGAGTAATAAATGACATTATTTTCATTTTTGGGTGAACTAACCCTTTATGGTTTTTGAGGAAAACATTCCAGGATTTTTCTCCATATAGTGGACTTCACTGGGGTTCAACAGGTTGAAGGTTCAAATTGCAGTTTCAGTGCAGCTTCAAAGGGCTCTACATGATCCCAGACGAGGAATAAGGGTCTTATCTAGTGAAGCGATCAGTCATTTTCTAAAAAAATAAATAAAACGTATATACTTTTTAACCACAAATGCTCATCTTGCACTGCTCTGCAATGCGCCATGCATTACGTAATCACGTTGTACCGAAGGACCAAAAACTAAGTCAAACGGCCTTTACAAAAAAAAGGTAAAACAACGATGTCGGACGATTTTGAAGTTGGAGGTGAAAATTAGAGTTTTTTGCCCTACCGTGGTACTTCCGCCTACATCTCGCGTGACCTTTTCAACGTGATTACGTCATGCGTGGAGCAGTGCAAGATGTGCATTTGTGGTCAAAAAGTATATAAAGTTTTCTTTTTTTTTAGAAAATGGCCGATCGTTTCGCTAGACAATACCCTTATTCCTCGTCTGGGATTGTGTAGAGCCCTTTGAAGCTGCACTGAAACTGCAATTTGGACCTTCAACTCACGTTGAAAACGTTGAAGTCCACTATATGGAGAAAAATCCTGAAATGTTTTCCTCATTTCTTTTTGACTGAAGAAAGAAGGACATAAACATCTTGGATGACATGGGGGTGAGTAAATCATTAGGAAATTTTAATTCTTTAGTGAACTAATCTTTTAATAAATAGGCCAGCATTGTGAAGCAAACTGTAATGTGACAGAGAATCTGCTGTCGTCTCTGCCAGTGCATTAAGTGCACTCTCAAAATGCATGCATGTAGCACAGACAGGAAGCCCAAGTCCACTGCCAATTAGTGAGAGGTTTCCATCAGTCCAGCGATCTACATGGGTGATCTGTGCGTTTCTCTCTCAAACACTCTCTTATACAATCACGGTTTAAGCAGTGCAAGCTTTCACTTTCTCGAGTGCACTGCGGCCATGCTCAGCCTCTGCATACTGTGTGTGAGTGTGTGTATCTTCACAGTTCATGTGGCGAGAATCCCACTTTGGACATTTGACCCCTCATTTCTGTGTGTGTGTTTTTTCTTTACGGCTCATGCTTTTCCTTTAGCACAGCTAAAGGGCTCGAACGAGTGGAAAACATAATATTTTCTCAAGGTTCCTGGACGCCAGGTTGCATAAAAGGTTCCACAGCTTTTTACATTAAACCTTCACTGGCAAGACCACAAATTTTGTTTGTGTTTGCCATAAACGTGCCCACAGCAAAAGTGTGTTTGTATATATATATATATATTATATATATATATACTTTTACTTTAACTATTGAGATTGAGATTCTGTTACATTCTGTTACGATGAAGGCAAACAAGTGCCCAGTATGGAAACTTCAGACTCCTCCAGAATGTAACAGAATGTATTCTTACACTGTAAAAAATTATTTTCATATCACATTTTTTCTTTTGTCAAATCAACTTAGATAATTAATGTGGTTCAAAACACATAATATTTGAGTTTGTGTTGATTAAACCAATCACTTTTATGGTATTAACTCAAATTTTTTATTTCAATGAACTTTTTTTTTTTTTAAGTTAAACCAACAATTCATTTTTTACAGTGTAAGAATATATTAACTGCTTAATATATTAAGTTCCAACTTAAGAATAAAGACATTTTTGTATTCCCCAAAACATGTTCTTTTCTTTTTTTCTTAATATTGCTCTAGTGACAAAATGACAAAAATAAATTCCTGAAAAGAATGTTCTTAAAAATCACTGTAAATAATCTCTTAAAGTTAGGATATGATGACTTTAGTTTTGACGACTTTTATGTATATGTTGTAGTGTATATGTATATGTTGTAGGCACCTGCAGAAAATAGAGTGAAAGGTAGTGTTTGGGGTCAGTGTCACAGGTGCTTTGACCCTGTTGTCATAACAACAATGGACCGACATGTGAAGTCTTTGAGAAGCATTTGACCCTTCATAGAGTTGAAGAGCTCAACAGAGGCCTGTTGTTTACTGATGCAGGTATCTGCTGAACAGCTGTGAGAGCAGTGCTGCTGATTACAGGTCAGTGTGCTCGCTAATTACAGCTCAATCACTGTATGCTTCAGCAGTCACAGAGAGAGAGAGAGAGTCAGTTTAACGTGATCATCAAGACTGCCAATTCAAAGCTAATAATCTCAGTGAGAACATATAGGTTTTACACTGAGAACAGACATTTTAGTAAAAAAAAAACTATATACTACATAGAGAGCACAAAAGCATAACATTTATTTATTTATGATACCTGCATATATGTAAAAAATGTCGAGTGTGTCCAGTGGGCACGACCAGTGCGATGTTGATACAGCAGTGGCTCAAACCCATTAACACTCTCTGTAAGTGAATATGCTGGGAAAAATGCTTATTAAAGCTTTTTATATGTTTCTGCCAAACTTTCCCATAGTTTACAGAAAGGTAAATGATATAAAGTGCACTGTAACATTCTTTATCCGACCAAAAATGTGTTTTGTTTAACATCAGTCAAGAATTCAATTAAGGAAGTTGTAGTTTATCGATTAATGCCCATGTATGCCCAGAGCAAACATGTTATTTTGTCAAACTGATAGTGCTGGAATGTCAGATAATGCTCTCAGCAACTGCATCCTGGTTAAGGACACTTACTGAAACTGCTGGTTATGAGATTGGAGTCAAATCGCTCTCTTTCTCTTACAAGGGTCACAGATTGAGTTCACATTTGTTATATATAATAGCAGCATAGAGCTGGATAGCACAGAGACACTTGATCTTCGTGGTAACTCAGTGATACATGTGGGAACAGAGAATACTGCAGCATTTATACATTCATTATAATTAGCAGTGTTTGCTAAGTCAAGCGTCATTATTACTATTGCTCATACTAACGGTTTTTGAGCTCACCCTAGTCTCAGGCTTAGATGTCATGCCCACGGACCATTGGCTGGATGCATGTGGCATCAGGAGTTCCGAAGTCGTCATCTGGTCGAATTCTACAGGATGTCCGGGAGACGTGCGTGCTGCGTTCTTTAATGGTTCACCTGGAAACAAAGATGCCGTGATGCCAAACCCCCTCATGGAAGAAGAATTGAGAGTTGTGTTTACAACCGTTATAATGAGCTCTTATCATGGTCAACTAAATGGATTTTCAAAAGTATGTGAAGTATTTAAAGTTAGAATCTTTAAAATACGTCCAAAAGTTTTACACACCGGTCTGTTATTGTAACGACATTGTTTTATATGTTCGCGCCCCTAAACATGACATACAAAACAAACTGTGATTGGTTGCTTTACATGTCAGTCAGACAGCCTCTGGGAGGTCCTTGGCCAATGAAAGCTGCGATGGAGTCCAGACCTTCTGCCGTCACTCTTAAAAATATAAGTTCTTTGTTGAAGAACCTTTAACATCCATGGAACACTTAATTTCATTAAAATACTCCTAATTTCATTCAAAGAGACCAACTTTATAATTTATCTGGTAACTGATTCCAGTCAGACAGAGCAGCAAAACTAAACACCCTTTTACCCATATTTGTGTGACTGTGTGTGTGTTGGATGGAATAATTCAGGCTGAGATCAGGTGGATGGTCACTCAAAGTTGCTTTACTGGGCCTGGGACAAGACAAAACTGGGACAGACAGCACCAAATAGCTGATCAGAATGCAGTGCATTGATGTTGCATGAGAAGTCAGCAGGACGAGATATGCGACTCTGCTGATTATATTTTCTCCAAGTGATCGTGAACATATAGTGGACAATTCTAAATAAAGCATACATTAAAGAACATAAAATGTAAAACACTAATACAGACAATTCACATTAATACAGTGAGACTATAAACTTAAGTAACCATCATTTTACATATTTTGTATAAATGAAATGAGGAGAGAAGAATGCAGCCTTAAAATGGCGCAGCTACACAGGACAGCACGTGTGAGCATACAGCACATGTGCTAATAGCTAACACTCAACTGGGGCTAATATTATTTTAACACAGAACATGACAAAACCGAATAAAACACATACCTGGGACAAACAGCACCAAAAGAATGATCAGAATGCAGTGCATCGATGTTGCATGAGAAATCTTAAATGAAATAAACAAAAGTTCGGAGTTCACAAGCAGGCCAATTAACACACTCTTCATCTTATCGTCACAAATAACACATATTTGACTCGACTAACACAACTAGGAGCTGACAGACAAAATAAGTAAACTTTTGTGTAGTTTAAAGTTCAGACTTAGCCTTGAAAACAATACAAACTTAGTTATTAAGACAGAGCAATCATTGATGCTACTTACCAGCAGGACGAGATATGCGACTCTGCTGATTACATAGCTCCGCCCCAAAATATGTGCACAATACAAGTGACACAACAGTTAATGGTGAGTTTCCCCAATTTAAGCCGAATTTAACATTATTTAATAAATTAATAAATTATTTTTAAACTCCGTTACATTTGTATGGACTTTTGGGATGTTTAACCCCTTAACTGTCAGTGCCATTTTTGAGGAACAGACCCCAACTTAAATTGTTTCAAATCTTGAATACTTTTGAGCACAGACTCAAGTTTGGTCTGCTTATAAAGGGGACACTTGGCAGATGATTTTAGAAGTGGAAAAAAAAAAAAAAAAAAAAGGTTGTGTTTCAAATTTTAGGTTGATATCTCAAAAACTGAGCTTTCAGTAAGATTTTGTTTGGGCGCAGTACCAAACTTTTCCACTAGATACCATCCAGGTCCCATTAATGACCATATTCCATTTCCATATAGCCTATTGTTTGAGCGACCTGAACCATATATTTCCATAATGTTTATAAAATTTATGAAACTGATACCCTATTTAGAAGTAGTATGGGCAGAATGGCAGTATTTGGTTTGAATTCAACCTCTAACAAACATAAAAGTCATGCTAAAAGAACACGTTTTTTTTTTTTTTTTCATTTTCATGCTATTAATAAAAAAATGTCTGAACATGCTCTTCTAAAACAGCTTTTTTAAATATGCTTTTTCTAAAACTCAGAAAACTACAAATATGAAAACTACAATTTGTAAGCTTTCAAATGATATATAGTTTGTCAATATTATTTTATGTTTATACTAAGATATTATTAGGAGCAAAGACCATAAATCTTTATACCTTTTTGAATGGTACACTGCTGTAAATAAGAGGTAAGCAAACCCAGGATAGTTTTATATATAAAGATGTACCAGTGCAACCAGTGCATTTAAACTTGTGTAACCCTTCCCACACTGTTTGAGCTATAGACATCTCAATAATCAGACTCAGGTTTTTTGCCTGGCAAACAAAAAATGGGTGGAAAAACACCCATATCTTTTGACCTGAGCGCTTGACCAGCTAGCAATGCACTGGCAACAATTCAAAACCCCTGAAAAACTACACTGCAGCATGCTAACTTCCTCATAAAGATGCCCAACCACCCACAACACCGTAATATCATGCACAGGAAAGTGCCACATTTTGTTTATGTTAACCACAGCACTTCTGCAAACTTTGCAAAGCAATTTTTCAAAGCTGTTTTATAGCCTGAACATAATAATCATGATCAGTCACGTAAAGCTAGATGTGACCCCCAGTTTCCAGCATGGAGATCCATCAGCTTCTGAAGGAAACACTATCGGTTCACCTGAATCAAATGGAGGGCATTGTTCATGTCACAATGAGATCATGAAACACAAGCCCTCTATCTCCTCAAGAACTAATGTGATAATCACATGACAGCATTACAGGCCTACAATTAGCTGCCCTGACAGCGCACTGTCATCTGGCCAGCAGCATGACCTCTGACCCCATCTGTAATAAAGGCTGTAATGATGGACACGTGTCTGTCAGTGGGGGTTTATGCGTGAACGCTGGTGCAGGTAAAACCTTTCATATGAGACACTCTGACTGTTACACAGGTGCTCTGTGAAAAGAAAAAAAATAGTGCAAGAACTAGCTAGCTTTCCACAGTGCTAATTCGGCTGCCTGAGTATTGTGCAGTTAGCTTAGCAACTAAACAACTGCTATTCTGTTGCAACTGTTAATTTCAAGGCAAATTTCCATTTCATGTGGTGTTGTTGTTCATTCAGAGAGAGTTTAAACAGTCACTGAACAGATTCCTTTTCTGTTAGTATGTTGCTGTAAAAAGTAGCTGATGTAGATACCAAAGCAGGGCAGGAATCTCATTTTCAAGCCTGATATGTCACATATATTCCTGCTCTGTTTTTCTGAGATCCTTCGACTAATCCCTTCCACAGCCATCTGTCATCACTGTGTCATTGTAGCATGACACTTCAATCCGCAAAAGACAGGCCCCTAATCTCACAATAGACTGGGGCGAATGCCAGCATCAGAAAAAATCACAAACTGCAACAATCTGAAGACCAAAAACTGGTTGATGTAGTAGTTTGTGAAATCACTCATTTTCACACACAACAGAAGCCAAACAGGAGCTGAAAGGACCTGGCGAGGCAATGAGAAATTGAATTACAGTACATCCAGTGGACAAAAAATCCAACGGACAAAAACTTCTGGAAGGAAAACATGGGTTGTGACAATTAGTCGTGACCTAAGACATTAACACAGTACAACTTTGTCAAAGTTGTATTGTCAAAGCCTAGTTTCCAGCCACATCAAAATTAAATTTTGCTTCTACTCTGGCTAAAACAACCTCAATGGATAAACAAACATCTTATGTAACATTAAGTCAACAGTCATTAATCAATGCACAAGTGTTTCTTGTGTAGTGCTTAGATATGTTTATATAATACTATTACAAAGAAAAAAAAAATGAAGTTCCACTTCAATTCCAGTCAGGATCCTTGCAACATCATTCTGGAATAACTGAAGAAGGAACAAAGATTATTATGAGACTCCCACATATAATCACAAATCAGACACATATGTCTCCAAGACATTTTTTAAAGAACGCTTCATCCAGAAAAAATAAATAAATAAAAATTAAAAAATCTGTTGTGTACAGACATCTGATCATCTTTTAAAAGCCATTTTACATACATTCAAAATTATAAACATCTTAAAGACATATTCTAAATGTTTATTTAACATCTGATAGGAAACGTCATAAAGACATATTGCAGATGTATGTGTGCTATTAGGGAATTTATTACTATTTTCAAGTCTGGATGAAATAAAGGTATGTACCTAAGGGGAGCATAAGTAAAACAATACAGGACCTAAAGTAGAACCTTGTGGTACCCCACAGGTGAGCCGTATACAGGCTGAAGAGAGATCTTTACATTCTTAATATAAAGTAAATATATAGTGCAGAATAAGAACCAGCAAAGAGCAGTGCTTCAAATTCCAACAATCTGCTATAACAGTGTTCCCAAACCTTTTCTGCCGGGTCCCCCTTTTGTAGAGAAAAATATTTTCAAGCCCCCCACCTACATGCACCCACATAAAGACAGTCCCAGACATGACCTTACTTGCTTATAGGATCCTATAGGATTTATTTGAAATTAATTTAAATTAATACAGTACTATACCTTCTCAACTTCAACAGGCTTCTCTTTGTGTTTGTGATGTTAAGTCTGTAAGTGGCGTCTTAACTTGTTCGGCTTTATACTGTCAGAAGCTAATATTTTGAGGCACACAACACACTTGTGGTCTTTCTTCATTACCCACAGCTGAACTGGTGAATCCGTCATATTTACCTGTCAAGTCAAGTCACCTTTATTTATATAGTGCTTTACACAATACAGATTGTTTCAAAGCAGCTTTACAGTTATCAACAGGAAAATAATGATTCAATGATGCAAACAGAGTCCAATTCTGCTGTAAAGCAGATTTAAAAAGAAAAAAGTGTAATTGTTCAGCTGAAGTCAGTTCGGTGTTAATTCAGTTCCGTAAAGATCACCAATTATTAAATCAGTTCATTTCATCTATAATGCAGTTCTGCAGAAAACAGTGATGTCATCCTCCAGCTCATTCAGTTCTCATCCAATAGTGTCAGTGCAGTCAGATCAATAATATTGTTGAAAATTAAGTGTCCCCAACTAAGCAAGCCAGAGGTGACAGTGGCAAGAACCCAAACTCCATCAGGTGACAGAATGGGAAAAACCAGGCTTAGTCGGGGAAAGAACAGGGCATCAGTTTACTGTTGGGGATTTGTATATAAATGCAATTAATGTCTAATAAAGGTTGGTTTACAGCACTTAATTAATGACATTTTCCTATTTTCTGTGACCTAATCTAGTGAGAAATATTCACTCCTAATAACCAATTAACAATTTCTTTACTATGAGGTAATTAAACAATAATAAATGTGTTAATTACAGTGACAATGAATGAACTCACTATTTGTATATAACATATTATTATATTAACATTGTAGAGACTAAAATTTATAAACTATGAATTAACTATAAACTAATAGTTTGTTAATGATTTGTAAGTACTTTATTACTGTATATTTATTATAAAGTGCTACTGATATTTCTTTAATTATCTAATTAGTTGACTAATGAAATACTGATAAAAAATTGAAGTGTTTATTTAATATTCATTTAGGTTTAAACACACATAGGCCTGGTTTCACAGACAGGATTTAGATCAAGCCAGGACTAGGCCTTGGATAAATTAGCACATTTAAGTAGCTTTTTTTTTTTTTTTTTTTTTTTTTTTTTTTAACGTCCCTTAAAAAAAGTTTACTGCATCTTAAGACAAAACAATGGCACTGACATATTTTAAGAAAACACTGATATGGCATACATAACCCACTCTTATTTTCATGATTGTAATCTAGAAAAGCAATTTAATTTTGTTAGTTTGATAAAACATGATATACATGTTCAGATGAAAGATTGATATTCAATCTAATGTCCACTTTATTAGAAGGTTGTTCACATATCTATAAGAAACTTAGATTTAAGTGGGCTTAATAGGGTCTCTTCCCCTACATACCATCACACCACAGTCTTATACTAAATCAAATCACACAGCGATCACATGCGAGATGCTCACAAGAGAAATGTGAAACCTGAGAGAATCTGTTAAATAGTAATCCTGAAAACTTTGAAATGTGAAGACATCAAATTTGTAATGAGGGTGCCATTATTTGGTGAATAACACAAAATTTCTTAAATTTAGTTGAGATTTCCTGTTCTAAAACAGTTCTGAAAAGCAAAGGCTCTGAGAACATTAGAACAGCTGATGAACTGAATGGATCAACCAGTAACGCTTCAGATCTTTGGGACAAAACAATGTGTCAGTTCTGTGATGGATCAGTCTGACTGCTTTGTCAAAACTTCTGCTCCTTATCCAAAGCCCTCGGGCACTTCCTATAATCAAAGTCCATGGCCACCCATAGTTAATGACACAAATGCAGAACCGGTGAGCTAAATCAGTACTGCAGGACACAACGCAAACACAGAGGTGATCAGATCAATATTGGCCCAGTACTGCTGTTTGCTGAAGCACCAAAGAGGCAGAAATAAATGAGACAGGCTTGGAGAGAGAAGCAGAGAGACAGGCCGTTCTCACGACTTCAGCTGCGCTGAGAAAGCTCCACCTGGGCACACAAAGCAGGGCAAGAGGGGAGGGACGCAAACACAGAGAAACACACCAACAACATACAGTACACAGATAACAGAGGCTAACCCCTTCTACAGGGGGTTATATTAAATAAACCTGTGGTAATGCCTATTTTTGAATTAAGAAATTTAAAAATGAAAGTTCCCTCTCATAAGATCTTTTTGTTGTTGTTGTTGTTGCTGTTGTTTTTAACTCAAGTAATGTGATGTATTTGCACTAATGCCAGTTGTAATCTTTTAGTTTGTTCCAAATTAAAACAAGACCTAAAACAGGGAGAGACAAAATACTCAATTTTATACCACACATCAATTGAATTTATTATATCAGTAGGTGCGTTTACATGGAGCATTGTAATCGGTTTAAAAATCCAATCTGAATGAAAATGCTCCATACAAACACCTCAATCAGAATAAAAATGCCCAAACCGAATGAAATTGTAATCGGTTTGAGAGGGGTGGGATAAACCTTTCTATAAACTGAACAAAATATGCCATGTAAATGCGTTAAACCAATTACTTTGCGTCTACGTCATCACGTCAAAAGGCCAGGGGTCGTCAGAATGCACAATGGCGGCGGCAAAATTAGAGTAGAACTGAAACAATACATTTATTAAATACACTGAAGGAACTCAGTGTATCATTACTATGGACCTTCATCCACACGCTCCTGCTTTTCGGAGGAGGGAGGGGTAGTATTGAGATGCTCCTTAGAGATGCACAGCCACCAAAAAGGTCAGCTTCCTGCACTCGTCTTTTCCTCATACCTTTCTGCAGTAATATGCTACAAATTCTTGCTGTGGCTTGATTAAAAGCAACACTTTACATAAAAATAGCGCGCATAAGAAATAATGGAACTCTATGTTGAAAGGAATACAAGGCGGCAAACAGGACATACATAGGTAGAGATGAGTTTCTTTAAGGTGCTTTAACACTAGTACTTTTGCACCCAGGTTCGCGTTAAAGTTAGATTAGCTGATCGATTTGCTGCTAATATAATAGAAATCATACTAAATCTCGTAAGTGTACCGCTATTGATAAACAAAACCAAAGGTTCAAAAGCCAAATCATAAAAGCGAGGTGTTCTGCCGCCTTCTCCTGCGTTGTTGTTATCCAGCAACAGGAGTAAGCAGTTTGAGTCCTGGCTGAGCCAGGAGGCCTTTCTATATTGGCGCACATGCTCTGGCTCACATGCTCTGGTTCCGGACAGGTAAACTGGTAACGTGGGATAGGAAAAGGTTTCAGGATCACTGCAACCCTTTGTAGGATATTTGTAGAAAATATGGATAGGATGAGATAAAGGTAAACATATTTGTATAAATAAGCATTTTTGGCTTGTTGTCCATCACAGGGACTTTACTTGAGCTATAAATGCTCACCTGACTACTTAAAACACTTAATAATAAAATGTTCATAATGGGATACAATTGTCACTGGAGTGAGGTAAGTTGCATTGTGATGGCATGAACAAGCATTACACTCCAAAATCTCCATGCAAATCACTCAGTTACAGGAACTTCTCCATCTTAACTACACCCAACTACAACATCTCACTGGAGATGAATCATGTTATCTCCACTGTCTTCAATCCCACTGATTGTCACAACAAAATTTTTACTTTTCCATCTTATATGACATCTGGATATGTCCTCATTACATATATTGCTGTTGGAAATCTCTGAAAATGACTTCTCGACCCTATGTCTCTGCAAACTGCTGTACTGTATGTGTGAACAGCCGTTGAAGTAACACAACTCTGCCATGAGAGCTGAAAGACTGGCTACTCAAGAGCTTCAGGTTGCAGTTGAGCTGGGTATTAAAGGGATTGTAGCGAAAAAACAAGGTGAAATTTGAAAGGGCCCCTGTCTTTAATCTTTGAGAAAATGTCCTAGCTAATGCTCCCACATGGTTCAGCCTCTCCAGTGACAGCAGTTTAGAATTATAAGCTATAAAATCATTTCTACTTCAGGAATTCTTCCAAAAACACAGCATTGTCCTACAAGCGCTCGGTTATTGAGCATTACAGATGGGCTGTGCCACAACCATTTACCAAAATAAACATTGCATTGAGCAAATTTGTCCATGGTAACCTTTGGCAACGGGTCTGATGTTGGTAAGCACTCATTTGGCCATTGTTACACAGCTGGAAGTGAGTAGAGTTTTTCAGTCCGTGTGGCTGTGATTGGAAGCAACCCGCTGTAACCCAACTCAGGGGCCAATTAAAGATAATTTAAGAGTTAAGCAATTTCGACAGATTTCTGGAAATTACAGCCAAGGTCTTGTTGCCATCACCTCAACACGTCTGACAGGGAGAGAGAAGGATATTTTGACAGGTTTGGGCAAATAAAAAAAAAATACACAGGACAGTTGAGAGTTATGATCGGCTCACGCTGATTGGGGCCGAGGCTTGGGGTCAGGCCAGGTCTAGTTTTTCTAACTCTGGATTAACAGAAGAACGTTTGGCAAAACAGCAGCTTTCCCCCCCACCTGTCCTATCAGTCCCCAATTACTCCTACATAAACACACAGGGGAACCTTCAACATGGACACGCATAAGATACTTTTGACTAGGTGGTCACACGTCTCTCATTAGAAAATTCTGCAGATCTGTTGCGAGAAGAAATGAGGTTTGATATGAGCCAGTGAGCAACAGTCCACAAATATCGTGCACTTATTGAGGGTTGGTGTTTGCTGTGTCTCTGCATGTTTGTTTAGACTCATCTCAAGTCAGGAAGACTCTCCAGGATGTGGGAGAAAGAGACGTGGCTTAACGGTGCTTGAAAAATCTATGGTTTTCGCCACTTTTATCATCTGGCAGGTGAAAATCATGGCACAATGGCACACCTCACCTCAACAAGCTGCATAATTTGAGGTATCATTCATGTCTGTAGAAAGGGCGCATTAAATTTGGTAGAAGTGTATTTCAAAAATCGAATTCTCCTAAACAAAAGGTTTAGAAGTTTGTTCGTAGTGTGAGCAATAATATGTAATGCTTAGCATTCCAAATAATAATGACATTTTCTAGAATACTTCACGAAGAGGTGTAGCGCAGATTTCTCAAAATGACACTCGTATAATTTGAACTGCACACTGCAAGATAGGCCTGTGCAGGGCTTTCACAGACCTGGACAACGTCAACAAGTTCCTTCCCACAGATCCATCCACCAATAATCACATCCGATCTCTGACATCGCCTGCGGCCAAGTGTGTGTGAGTGTGTGTGTGTGTGTGGTCCACCTCCAAGTGCTGGTCAGCACTGAATGCCCAGATGCGGGGTTATTACCCAATCTGGAATAAATGGGCTACGGCCAGCTCTCCTTCATGTGAATGCTCTTTAGCAGCCTGCCTGTCAGAGCCATGCAAAAGAGCAATCCGTCTCCACATGGCAGAAAACACACGCACTCACACATACACATACTCTACTTTCATTTGTGAGCCGTGTGTGTGTACATAGGGAGTTTAAAAAAAAAAAAAACTTTAGTTTTATGGTCATATATTGGTGTTACTGATACTGCTCTCTGACATCCATAAGACACACGGTTTAATAGCATTCACTCCAGAAGAAAAGGAAACTCACACTTCATAATTCAGCTGAAACAGCTAATTGTCTGTATCCTGAAGGCAGGAGCGCTACCCGCTGACACACTCCTGGACAGCAGCTGGGGGCCGGAAAACCTTCACATGTGTCCCACACAGCTGCAACTTTAGCTACTGTCACAGTAACCAAATATTTAGAGACTAGATTCTGTCCCTATATACTGCTTTTCCCGTAAATCATTTGATTAAACTAAACAATTTGTTTACAATGAACAGCACCCTCTAAATAAGTTATGTTGGCCAAAACATGAATAAAGAAGTACACCGTGCAAAGGGGAGATTTGCTGTGTTGTGAAATCACTCTTTAGATGCACTTTTATTGTGTTTTAAAGACACCTTTTCCACCTTTGTGTGGAAAAACACTTCATTATTTAAGTGAGTTTCTAACTGGAGGTTAATGTTTGACATCTACATACAACTTGCGTGTTTTTCCTTTACGAGATGTCAGAAAGGTGTTTATTTTGAATTTCCGTCTGCAGGCATTGGGCTGTAAACCGACACGACTCATCAGGACGTTCTTACATCCACCACAGAGAGCTGAGAAATGACAGTTTCTCTCCCTCTTGTCTTTCCTCATCCTCCACTCATATCCTGCCCTTCCGTTCGTGAAGCGTTGAGAGCGGGAGTGCCCTTTGTGTGGTGAGTCACTCTCTCATGTGACGGCTCAGTGCTTTGGGTGAGTAATGACAGACACACTGAGTCACATCTCTGATGTCCACCTTAAAGTCTGAGGGGTAAAGCCTCATATGAGGACATGGAAAAAGTAATACTTTTAGGCTTAAAGTAATACTCCTGATAGCGCTAAGAACAGGAAACGAGTTGTTGATTGCCACAGAAAGTAATATTGCTATTGCAAACGTGTAGCAAGTAATGTTTAAAACATGCAGCTATCTCTCTCTTTTGAAAAAATAACTATAACTATGTTAGTATGATACTCAAACGATCACTAACCAACTATGTCTGCGCAAAGGAATATACAAATGTAAAATCATGCTACACTCAAAAAATGAATTGTTGGATTTACTTAAAAAAGAAGTGTCAAGTGGTTCCACGCAACTATATTGAGTAATTTGTACAAATAACAATTTAGTTGTATGAACAAAAGAAATTCAAGTAATGCTGACAAAATTTCTTTGAGTAAATACAAATCATTTGAATGTCAGTGTTACATAATATTTATATGTGCAGTTTACTTAATAATGTTATGTTTATTACGTAAAGTGAACACATTTATTGACTTAATTTAGCTTATTAAATGAACTATTTACTCTACAAAATGCACTCAAAAAATAACTCTTTGAACAAACTCAATTGAATTAAGAGCAGGAATTCTATCCTAAACATGCGTATATGAGGCTCACAGCCTAAATACAGGCACCACTCTTTTGTATATAATGGTAACCACAAAATTAAAAAACATTACAGAAACTACTCTAAATATCCAACATAACTGAACATTAAACACTAACATAAACTAACAACATCTTTCCCTTTACTGAAAAACACATAAAATAACACTTTAATCCCTAAATTTACTCTCCTAATGCAGTCCCTTGCAAAGCATGCTGGGAACTACGGATCCACTGCCCAGTTAGTTATGTCAACATTAATTTGTGCGTTTCACTCAGCAATGTTAAGTTGACTCAACAAACGCTTACTAAGTAAAGCTGACAATAGTCATTTTTAGTAGTAACAACGCAGTTAAATTACGTTCATGTAGTTACACGAGTTTTTTAAGTAATGTGAGCAAGGGTGGTTTGAGTGAAACTAACAACAGTGAAAGTTCATTTTTTTGAGTGTAGGACCAACTAAAAAAGTAAACCTGATCACTTGGTTACTTCTTGGAAACAAGAATACATCTTGAAAAGTAGCCCCGAAGGATGACTGAGAAGCTTAATTAAGGTTTGTACGGATTTCAATGTAATGCAAATGCACTTTTTGTGCACATTTTTTTGTAGTAAGGAGGTTGATTTGAAATGGTTTTCTTTTGTAGTTGATAGAACTCAAGTTGTATTTATCTGAGATTATAAAACAGATAGTTCTGGCCCTGAATGCTGATTGGTCAATACAGTAGTAACAGAAATCATATGTTATAGCAACAGCTGTGTTTATCACTGCACAACATCCATGTCATATTTTAACGGAATATTTTAACATAACGGAAGGATGACACTTCATTAATTTAGTTAAGTTGCTGGGTTAAGTGTCTTTAACTACTATGTTTAAATTAAAGGATTAGTTCACTTTAAAATGGAAATTACCCCAAGCTCAAGCCATCCTAGGTGTATATGACTATCTTCTTCTGATGAACATTTATAATAAATATTAACATAATCGGAGTTATATTAATAAATATCCTGATGCATCCAAGCTTTATAATGGGAGTGAACGGAACCAACGAGTATGAAGCTCAAGAAAGTGCATCCATCCATTATAATCGTACTCCACACGGCTGCGGGGGATTAATAAAGGTCGTTTGTGTAAGAAAAATATCCATATTTGACAAGTTAAAAAGTAAAATATCTAGCTTCCGCCAGACCGCCTTCCGAATTCAACTTAGGAAGAAAGTGTAACGCCTCTCGCAGTTCAAAATGCTTATGCTACGTCTATTTAATTTACGGAAATTCAATTTACTTCAGTTACGCTTTCTTCCTAAGTTGAATATAGGAAGGCGGTCTGGCGGAAGCTAGATATTTTATTTTATAACTTGTTAAATATGGATATTTCTCCTACACAAACGCATCGCTTTGCTTCGGAAGGCCTTTATTAACCCTCCGTAGCCGTGTGAGTATGTTTATGATGGATGGATGCACTTTCTTGAGCTTCAAACTCGTTGGTCCCGTTCACTGTCATTATAAAGCAAGGATGTGTCAGGATATTCATTAATTTTACTCCGATTGTGTTCATCAGAAAGAAGACAGTCATATACACCTAGGATGGCTTGAGGGTGAGTAAAGCTTAATTTTCATTTTAAAGTGAACTAATCCTTTAATCATTTGATACAATGCACTCTTTCCCTTATACCTTAACCCACCCTTAAACCTACCCATACCACCAAACCTGTCCTACCCTTATCCGTATCACATCTCAATAGCAGCACAAGTGATTTGCAAATCAATATGAACACAATAAGTGACAAACCCATGAAATTACATACAGTATTACATGCATGCAACAAATCTTCCAGTAAAATAACACATACGTCAGCAAGTGTGATTATTTCACAGTGTGTTCAGACTGCACTGACAATGAGCGATCATGGCATGGAGAAAAGAGCTTTACTGCATGAATGAAACTGTAATATTGGCTTTGCCAAACAAAGTCTTGATATGCCTCACACAATATGGCAACAATTACTTTGTGGCAAACCCACATTTATTGGCAGGTCTTTCATTACACATCGTGTATGTCTGCATATGCAACTTCTAACATAAAAATTGCAATAATCGAACAGACGGATTGCCCACCAAACAACACATCTCATTTGATGAGCTTCTCAAGCCGCACCCTAACATCTGCTCCAAAATCACTCTGCTCATAACGCTCAGAAGTTTTGACTGTAAATACCCTTCAATAAGCAGCTACAATTCATCCAAGGTCTACAAACAAGCACTACTGCCCAAGCTAAATTGTTTCTTAAATGGCAAACGAAAGTTTCCCTGCAATACCGTTTCATATGCTGGTACTAGGACGACAAGCACGCATATAATTGCAGGAAAGGGGGCGCACATGAAAAATGAAAATTGGGCTTTTGCGAGCAGGCAAACGAAGGACTCGATGATTGATGAGGTGTAGGGTGCCCTACTGAGGCCATTTCACCCTCAATGAGAGGGGGGAGCGCAAGACAGAGGGGGTGAAGTTGGGGACAGTAAACAGGAGAAGGCAGCATAATGACAAATAAAGACCAGTCTGAAAATACAACGGCAGCTTACAGACCCCCGAGGGAGGAGTTAAAAACTAATAAAATAAAGTTCACTAATGCATAAAGCCCTAATAAGTATCCCTTTCAGAATTTTACAGGACGTGGCAACTTTACGAGACGCTGGCACAGCCGCAACATACTGCTGTGCATTCACACGACAATACAGCAGGCTGCTTCGATTCAGCTTCAGTACAAGAGCACATGCTGCATGCAAAATCCAAGGTAAATGTACTTCGTTGAAGACAGCAAATCACCAGAGGACACAGAAGTACAGCATACCTACAACCACTTTAACTAAAAACACAAAAAGACAATGATCACTCGCCTGCTTTGTACGCCAATATTTCATTGGTTTGCAAATTTCTGAGAGCGAGTCTGGAAATAAAAACATTGTAATCAAGACCAGCCCTCGATTCAACTTTGACCCTGTTTACTGGCTCACTGAAATGCAGGGGCCGTCCACTTTGTCCAGCACATTTAATAAGACGTCTTAACAAATTGAAGTGAAGTGGCCTGCCGAGGGAAATAGGACAGAGGAAATTAGCTACTGGGGTCTGCGCTCTGTTTATGCTAAGT